>NC_083832.1:4862233-4927428 GCF_015708825.2 Lethenteron reissneri
CATCCGCACTGTTGCGAATAACGTGGTGGTCATTGTAACACAGTACACGTGTGGTGTGTAGGGATTGTCATTGTAACACAGTACATGTGTGGTGAGTCTGTGGTGTGTGGGGTTGTCATTGTAACACAGTACATGTGTGGTGAGTCTGTGGTGTGTAGGGTTGTCATTGTAACACAGTACACGTGTGGTGTCTAGGTGTAGGGTTGTCATTGTAACACAGTACACGTGTGGTGAGTCTATGTGTGTAGGGTTGTCATTGTAACACAGTACACGTGTGGTGTGTAGGGTTGTCATTGTAACACAGTACACGTGTGGTGAGTGTGGTGTGTAGGGTTGTCATTGTAACACAGTACACGTGTGGTGTGTAGGGTTGTCATTGTAACACAGTACACGTGTGGTGAGTCTGTGGTGTGTAGGGGTTGTCATTGTAACACAGTACACGTGTGTGAGTCTGTGGTGTGTAGGGGTCATTGTAACACAGTACACGTGTGGTGAGTCTGTGGTGTGTAGGGATCATTGTAACACAGTACACGTGGTGTGTGAGGGGGTCATTGTAACAGTACACGTGTGTGAGTCTGTGGTGTGTAGGGTCATTGTAACACAGTACACGTGTGTGAGTCTGTGGTGTGTGGGTTGTCATTGTAACACAGTACACGTGTGGTGAGTCTGTGGTGTGTGTGGTGTCATTGTAACACAGTACACGTGTGGTGTGTAGGGGGTCATGTAACACAGTACACGTGTGGTGTAGGTTATCATTGTAACACAGTACACGTGTGTGTGTAGGGGTCATGTAACACAGTACACGTGTGGTGAGTCTGTGGTGTGTAGGGTTGTCATTGTAACACAGTACACGTGTGGTGTCTGTGGTGTGTAGGGTGGTCATTGTAACACAGTACACGTGTGGTGAGTCTGTGGTGTGTAGGGTTGTCATTGTAACACAGTACACGTGTGGTGAGTCTGTGGTGTAGGGTTGTCATTGTAACACAGTACACGTGTGGTGTGTAGCGGTTGTCATTGTAACACAGTACACGTGTGGTGGGTCTATGGTGTGTGGTTGTCATTGTAACACAGTACACGTGTGGTGAGTCTGTGGTGTGTAGGGGGTCATTGTAACACAGTACACGTGTGGTGAGTCTGTGGTGTGTGGGGGTCATTGTAACACAGTACACGTGTGGTGAGTCTGTAGTGTGTGGGGTGGTCATTGTAACACAGTACACGTGTGGTGAGTCTGTGGTGTGTGTGGTTGTCACTGTAACACAGTACACGTGTGGTGAGTCTGTGGTGTGTGGGTTGTCATTGTAACACAGTACACGTGTGGTGAGTCTGTGGTGTGTGGGGTGGTCATTGTAACACAGTACACGTGTGGTGAGTCTGTGGTGTGTGTGGTTGTCATTGTAACACAGTACACGTGTGGTGAGTCTGTGGTGTGTGGTTGTCATTGTAACACAGTACACGTGTGGTGTGTAGGTGTTGTCATTGTAACACAGTACACGTGTGGTGAGTCTGTGGTGTGTGGGGTTGTCATTATAACACAGTACACGTGTGGTGTGTAGGGTTGTCATTGTAACACAGTACACGTGTGGTGAGTCTATGGTGTGTAAGGTTGTCATTGTAACACAGTACACGTGTGGTGAGTCTATGGTGTGTAAGGTTGTCATTGTAGCACAGTACACGTGTGGTGAATCTATGGTGTGTGGGGTTCCACCATGGATGGATCAGCACTGTTTCCCCAGCTCCCTTGTCCACGTGAACCCCTCCACTGACCCCAGACCCACAATTTAATAGGTTGGATATCCCTTTTCGTTGCTAGATGGCTTTCATTGTACATGCTAGTAGTCGGTTACTGTACAGAACTTGCATTTAGCTGCTGAGCTAAATGTGTTAGGGGTCAGTGCTAGGGTGCAGCTGCAAATCTTAGACGTTGACATGCGTCAGGGTCAAGCGAAATATAGAGTAACGTGTGATCATTACTGGTGGAAAATATCACTCTTATTGGCAATTTTACCGTGGTTTCGATATTTAAAACGTTTCAAAATATCGTTTAAAGGGGTGGCCGTGCAGTCGAATGTGTCTGCGTGTTGTTACTATGTCATGTCATTGTGTGCTGTAACGGAGAGCGTGGCAAAAGCGTGAAGAAACCCGATGTGTTTGGGAGAAACCCAGTGTGAATAGGAGAACCCTGGGGTGAATAGGATAAATCGATAACCCTGGGGTGAATAGGAGAAATCGAGAGCCCTGGGTTGAATAGGATAAATCGATAACCCTAGGGTGAATAGGATAAATCGATAACCCTAGGGTGAATAGGATAAATCTAGAACCCGAGGGTGAATAGGATACATCGATAACCATATGGTGAATAGGATAAATCGATAACCCGAGGGTGAATATGATAAATCGAGAACCCAGGGGTGAATAGGATAAATCGAAAGCCCTGGGGTGAATAGGATAAATCGATAACACTATGGTGAATAGGATAAATCTAAAACCCCAGTGTGAATAGGGTAAATCGATAACCCTGGGGTGAATAGGATCAATCGATAACCCTAGGGTTAATAGGAGAAATCGATAACCCTGGGGTGAATAGGATAAATCGAGAACCCTGGGGTGAATAGGATAAATCTAAAACCCCAGTGTGAATAGGGTAAATCGATAACCCTGGGGTGAATAGGATCAATCGAGAGCCCTGGGGTGAATAGAATAAATCGATAACCCTAGGGTGAATAGGATAAATCTAGAACCCTGGGGTGAGTAGGATAAATCGATAACCCTAGGGTGAATAGGATAAATCTAGAACCCGAGGGTGAATAGGATAAATCGATAACCTTAGGGTGAATAGGATACATCGAGAACACTATGGTGAATAGGATAAATCTAGAACCCGAGGGTGAATAGAATAAATCGAGAACCCTGGGGTGAATAGGATAAATCGATAACCCTGGGGTGAATAGGATAAATCGATAACCCTGGGGTGAATAGGATAAATCGATAACCCTGGGGTGAATAGGATAAATCTAGAACCCTGGGTGAATAGGATAAATCGAGAACCCTATGTTGAATAGGATAAATCGATAACCCTAGGGAATATGATACATCGAGAACACTATGGTGAATAGGATAAATCTAGAACCCCAGTGTGAATAGGATAAATCGATAACCCTGGGGTGAATAGGATCAATCGAGAGCCCTGGGGTGAATAGGATAAATCGATAACCCTGGGGTGAATAGGATAAATTGAGAACCCTGGGGTGAATAGGATAAACCGATAACCCTAGGGTGAATATGATAAATATATAACCCGAGGTGAGTAGGATAAATCGATAACCCTAGGGTGAATAGACTAAATCGATAACACTATGGTGAATAGACTAAATCGATAACACAAAAACGAAGGGGATATTCCGGATGGGGCCGCACAACGACACCCAAACGTACCCCCCCCCACGTCCCCAATTAAGCAGTCACTCCCCGAGCAAAGGTGGGCAAACGTTTAGCAACAACACGTGCCACGAACTTTAATGCGGTTATATCGAAAATAAGGACGCGATCACAATGGCACAATGTGTGTAACTCGTAACTCGCTCTGCGTTATAGCCGCGGCAACGTGAATTACAGAATTAAGCCCCAGACGGTGGTTCGGAGCACGCGTTCCCTTCACAATTTACTGCATCTTCCTCATTAGGCGACGATCGCTTTGCCACACAGTAGCAACGCAACTTTCCAGCGCACGGCGATAGTTAAATGTTACGAATTAATGTTTAAAGTTGTAAGAGAATGACTAAAAGTCTGCGTCCGGACCCCGACCCGCGCGGGTCTTTTCATCGTTGCCTAGTTTTTATCCGGGAAGCCTAGGCTAGGCCCCCGGCGGGAATATCGTCCCCGTGTACACGGGGCGCGCCTCGCCCATCCCCCGCCCACAGTCCTTGGACCGGCTACCCTCCGTCGCTAACGATTAGATGGGGTGCTGCGAGTCCGCCTGCGTGAAGCTAACACCCTTTAGTAGAAGGGCAGAAAAGAAAAGCAATATTTGACCGCCGCGGACCTATACGCTCGGCCTAGTTTTCCTGCGGGAGGCCTGGGATAGGCCCCCGGCGGGAGCCTGGTCCGCGGGCCGGGGTCGTGGGTCGCCCATCCCCCGCGCCCCGTGTGTCGTTTAACGCGGCGTCTTCTGCATTGGCGTGAGTAACAAACATCGTTCTCTTCACACTGCTACATTCGCGTTAAACGCTTCAGTTTACTTCAAGTTGCCTCTAACTTTAGCTCAAAGTGAACGCGGTTTCGTGGTTAAACTCGTGCCTTTTTAAATTAAACAATTTGAAGTCTGGGCTGATGAACTCACACTCCCAACTCCATAGGTGAAAGATCTGTTTAAATTAAAGCTAATTAACGTTTTCCAAAGACAGCTCCTTGACATTTGTGGTGTGCTTTGAGGAGTGGTTAACCACGACTTTAACACAAATTTGCCCAGGCATCCTCAGTGTAAGCAACACTCTCCTTACAAGGAGTATTGAGACCTCGTGGTTATATCAACGACATAGCGACGTTAAACTCGCGAAATGTTCCCTAGTTTGTTTATGTTGGCAATGTGTAATCGCAAATAAAATACAGCAATGTATGTACCGTAATAGTACGCCGACTGCCATTTCAAGCAATCGGTAAGAATTCGTGCTTAATTTAAAATGTAGGTCAAGCCTACAGAGGCATGGTGTGTTGTTTTGTGTGGGATGAGGCAGACTGTGTTTTTAACAAATAAATACATCAAACAAAGATTCAATAGCAATGGGCAGATGGTAATCCTGGCGAGGCTTGAGGTGCGTGCCATGGGTCCTGACGAAACCGCTTTGAATCTCATAAGGTTGACTATAAGAGGTCAACTTAAGACAAGATCACATCCATACAGTATTTCCTGTTTCAGCAGTTTAATGTCCTGGGAAGAGGTTGCTTTCCGTCAGAGGAATGTGGAATTTCCACTGCTGGTTAAGGGTTGTCGGTGGAAATTAGTGCTGTTTTGAGTGGTGAGATGGTTTGGTTGGATTCAGCAGGACCTCAATTTGCTAAATTCAGGTCAACAAAACGGGATCGATTGCTTTGAATGTTCACGGATACATTTTATATTCAGGACATGTCATGGTGAAATGTGGTCAAATAACCCCCAAGACCCACAACCGTGGATTTGCAAAAAGGCTGTACATGTACGATTCGTCGGTGAGTCTTAATCCGTTTAAGGGCTTCAGATGTTATAATCTTTGGTGTTTTAGGGAAAGTCACGTAGGTAAGGAAGCTTTTGTTGCCTCCGAAACGTCGTGATTTAATTGAGTTGTTTTCATTTATTTTATTGATTGTTTACCTACGTGACTTTACCGAAAAAAAACAGTATGAATCCTCGCAGTCACGAAAGCTTCAAATCTAGAATTAGCTTCAGATGTTGTTGAACAAGTTCTATTCTTAGGTTTTTTTCGGTAAAGTCACGTAGGTAAAAAAATTTTAATTAATAAAAGTTAAATGAAAATAAAATAAAAATCGCGACGTTTCGGAAGCAACACAAGCCTCCGTCTTCAGGTGGAACCGTCACAGCACGGATAGCTGTATCAAGTATTTTACTTTTATTAATTTTAATTTTTTACCTACGTGACTTTACCGAAAAAACCTAAGAATATGAATCCTTGCAGTCACGAAAGCTTAAAATCTAGAACAAGTTCTAGTTTAGTAGCTACAGCACAGTGTGTTAGTAAGGGAGGCATTGGAGAGTCGTGGTGACCGACCCACCAGACCACCTTCGAGTGGCTGGACAGGAGGGCTCCCACCACCTCCACCATGCTGACATATCTTAGTGTATAATGGCTTAATGTGATATTTTTAGGTGTTTCGGTAAAGTCACGTAGGTAAAAAAATCTAAATCTACTTGATACAGCTGTCGGGCTGTGACGGTTCCACCTGAAGACGGAAGCTTGTGTTGCCTCCGAAACGTCGTGATTTTTATTTTATTTTACTTTTATTAATTTTGATTTTTTTACCTACGTGACTTTACCGAAAAACCTAAGAATATGAATCCTTGCAGTCACGAAAGCTTCAAATCTAGGCTTAATGTGATTTCAGGATGATCTGTCGTGTCGTGATGGTGTTCAGGCTGCGGCTGGGTTGCGTGTGGCTCATTCGATAGGGCAGTGGGGCTGGCTTCCAGTTGTGGGTTTGAGTTCATGTCCTGGCCAGGGTCAACTCGGCCCCATCATCATCATCATCATTCCTTTGAGGTTGGTAAAATATCTACTATCTGGTGAGTGGTTAAGGCTTCAAGGAGAGACTAGTCTGCCACAGGAAAAGAGTAAATACTGAACTCTGACCAGTGCTCATGTTTTTTTGAGCTGATGTTTCTGTCGCAGATGTGAAATTGCCCCCACCCCCGTATTGTACGACTGGAATTGGGCAAACATCCCAAAAAGGATTCTTCACATTTGTTGTTGTTATTTTGAACCGAGATATCTCCATGCACACAAGGGGCTTTGGTGGGGGGGCAGACCTGTTTAGAATCCAGCATATGGTGGCGATGTTACCATGAGGAGTGCGGTGACCAATTCCTGTCTCCTTCGGGAATGATGTCCCATTCATTGCTTGTTGCTGGGGAAACACGCTGGGTGAGGACAAGGCATCAGCCACATTCAGCTCATTCGCTTTCCTCGCAGCTGATGCTCCTCTGGGCTCACACCCGACGCATGTGTTCACACCCGACTCGGGGAATAAAAGTGTTGGCCCGTCAGCTTTGTCGATAAAAAAACTGGGCCGGTTTTGATTTTATTTGTATCATCGGTAGAGTGTGTGGTCTATTGTAAATTTGTGTTTTTTTCCACGAGCTTCACGATTTTCTCACGTTTCGGTAAACTCGGAATTTATTTGGAATAAGCTGGGTGGCATAAAATGCAGCAATTATCTGCAAATCCCGAGACGTCCGCCAAGTAACGATCAGAAATGTGAATAATCTAGCCTCTGTGGCCAACAGGATTTGCAGATAATAAGATGACAGATAATGAGTAATATCCTATCATCATCATCATTACTACGATCTCTGTGGCAATACGCGTTGCGTGTATGGTTGGTACATAATCTGTCACGAGTGAGTAGCTTGCGTACGCTAATTGTGCAAGCCAGCCAGACACACACACACAAAGCCGGAAAGGTGTGAACGAGAGACGTGCATGGGATGTGTGGTGAGGGCGGCTGGTGGTGGTGGAGGGGAGGGTGCTGTGTGTAGAGCTGTTGGGGGAAGCTGGAATCCAGTCTCGATGGACGGGGGAAGGGGGCAGAGAAGGCAGGGAAGGAAAGACATTTTAATCTGTTGTTTAAGGCGGAAACATGCGTGGAAGAGGCTTCATGTGAATTCATGGAGGTGTAGCGGTTTGGGCGCTGCGTTTCAAACCAGGTCACCTTAATTCGATTCTCGCTCATGGCCAGCACCAGTGACGATTGTCTGAACCGGTCCCGGGCATCTCCTAGGTCGACTCGGTCTGAAATGAGTGCGGTGTGTAAACATCGCCACTAGGGAGACAAAGGTGGCGGTGGGTGATGTTCGTCACCCAGCCCTCGTGTGTCGTGTCGGTCTTCATAGGTGCTCGCTAACAGCGCTTGCCCCAAAAGGCTGCACGGGGGGGGGGCGATCTTGGTCTTTCTATTTGTGTGTTTGGAGCTATGGCGCAGCAATTCATGCAGCACCGTTCTATAAACGAGTTGGGTTGCTTGTGACGGCTACCATCAGTGATGAGTGATATTTGATCCAGTCCTAGACTCACCTTTCACAAGCCCACACTGACCATTGTGGTGAAGTATCGTCAACAACTTCCACGATTGCCACGGAGACCACGTCGGCCCATGGGGGGGTTTTGCGGTGCTACTTTGTTGACGAATCCCATTTTAAAATTTTATGTCTATCAGTTGGCAAGCGCGAACCGAAACAGACATGAGCCTGTTCGATTCCCGCTCACGGCCACCGTCCGTGACCAAATATCGAAACCCGTCCTGAGACTACTCCAGGTTGACTCGGCATGAAATAGCTACCTTTGTGCGCTGCGTGAAAATCTTATTGGTCATGGCCACGGCACTCCCCTGGTCTGGCCTTGCCTGTCACAGGAAGGGTTAACGATGGCACGCGTGTCGCGTGGTCTATGCGGCTATATGGGGGAGGATTTCTGTCGTGTTGTTGACGCGTGCGAGCGAGCGAGCACTGGTGCAATGTCTCCTGTTGGGTTCTTGGCCATGATGCACAACGCCAATGTGTGTAACCTTGCTGTCCGCCATCTCTATGTCATCACTGCTGGATAGTCGTTCCCGCTGCGGTGGTGCATGCGCATCAGCACTCGGGGAGACAAAGGTGTGCTGGTTCCATTAGCTCGCTCAAGCCACTGCTGTGCAGCCCTGTCTCCGTACACTTATTTGACCATACCTCACCGTGCGCAACAGGTGGTATAGGCTGCCGAGCTATGTTATAGGCAGCCGAGGGCAGTGCGGCAAAATCCATCGGTGTCCCTTGCTGTGCTTCCACGTCAACAGTGGCCTTCGCAGGGAATCGCGAAAAGCTGCTGTCAAAACAGCCGTCCTGCTGAACCACTGCCGTGTGTGCGTGTGTGTCAATGGTGACGGTGGTGGTGAGTTTCGATTTAAAGCTTTCGTGACTGCAGGGATTCACCTTCTTGGTTCTTTCGGTAAAGTCACGTAGAATGGAAATAATAAAATAATAAAAATAAAACGTAATAAATAATTCTCACGACGTTTCGGCCACAACGTAAGCAGCCGTCCTCAGGTGAAGACCAGGTCTGTCTCCCCGACAGACCTGGTCTTCACCTGAGAAATACAATTCTCACGACAGCGTCTTTCCGACAGACCTGTTCTTCACCTGAGGACGGCTGCTTGCGTTGTGGCCGAAACGTCGTGAGAATTATTTTATTATGTTTTATTTTTATTATTTTATTATTTACATTTTACGTGACTTTACCGAAAGAACCAAGAAGGTGGTGGTGAGGTTGATGCGGTTTGTAGACAGCTGTACGATCTCGATGGCACAGGTTTAATTCATCCTCGCTGCACATCTCATGGTTGGCCTGCACGTTCGTTTCGACCAGGGCTGTGCCTCCTAAACTCACTCAAGCCAGAAGTGCCTGTTTCGGTGGTGGTGGCCAATGACATCCGCTTTGGGGAGAGACAAAGGCAATGGATGTGTGTTGGTGCATAAGCTTGGTGTGGGAGTTGTAGTGTAGCGGTTAACGCGCTGTGCCGGGAACCTGGCAAGCAGAGTTCGATTCCCACTCACGGCCAACAACAGTGACAAGTATCTGAACAGCTTCTGCCTCCCCCCCCCCCAAGTCAAATGAGTACCTAGTACGGTGTGTAAACATCGCCACGAATGAGACAAAGACGTGGTGCTGGCCACCCACCCCCTTCCTCATGTGCCGTTCTGGCCTTCAGAGGTGCTCGCTAACAGCACTTGCCCCAACAGTCTGTTAAGGCTATCCGGGGGGGGGGATCTTTGTCTTTTTTATGAGCTTGGTGTTGCCCCACCTTTCCTTGTGCATGTGCACCGCTGCCATTTAGTAAAAGCGTTCTCCCACGTCGTGTTACCGCCATCATCTGTGGTGAGGCCACGTGTCGTCGTGCCGTGTGTACGATGCGCAGGACAGGGCTGGTTACGAGTGCGTTATCATTCAAACGGCGTTCCTCGTGGGTTAATGCCATCAAACATACTGTTTTTTCCGGTAAAGTCACGTATGTAGAAATAAAAGAAACTTAATTTGGAGCTTTCGTGACTGCAGGAATTATTCTTTGGTTCTTTCGGTAAAGTCACGTATAAAGAGAAAATAATAAATTAAATTAAATACTAGCATACGACGTTTCGATTGCAACACAAGCAATCATCATCAGGTATAAATTAAATAGAAACACAAATCTAGTATACTTAGAAATGTAATGTAATACAACAGAGAGTCGGATAACATAACAGTCAACACCCTATCTGGTTGATTACGTTCTTCCAAAGAATAAATAAAAGAAAATTTAAATCAATAAAATTAAAATAAATCACGACGTTTCGAACGCAACACAAGCGCTCATCATCAGGTGAAAATGGGGTAAAACACATAGCAAGGGAACACACAGAGGGACACCACGTGCAAAGCAACATAGAGAACGGCAAACTGCATGGAGGCAAATACAGCAAGAAGATGGGAGCCGAGAACTCAACAAACCTTAGAAACGCAACGCGATGCAAACCAGTCGGCCAACAACACGGTTAGACACTAACTTGGTTGACCACGTATTTCAAACGACTGCTACATTTTTTGTGTTAATCTTCTGGGCTGAACATACCAACGTAAAACAGAGGACAAGGACTGGTGAGCATGTTTTAGCTCGGGCATTTTTTGTTTGGAAGAAGGCCTCCCCCCCCCCCCACGGCGTCAGTCGTGGGGTTTTGTTCGACCATACTTCACCACGCCGGTCTGTTTGGGTTGGGCTGAAAGGCCGGCTCATTTGCCACTGCATGAGAAATGAGATTTTGTATTGAAACACGGAAGACTTTCGGGTTTTTACGGACAATTTTGGATAATTTTTCGAATAATAATGTAGCTTGTTTTCTTGCCAACAATAGTGACGTCGCATGGTGCCACGTGACACCACTTTGTGATCTCATATCCTGTGATGTCCGACATCATTTCTGAAGTAAATGAAAATAAATTGTTTGAAATTTCATATCTAAACCCAATTAGGCTTTTTCGGTAAAGTCACTTAGGTAAGAAATAAATAATAAAAATAGATACTTTACCGAAAAAAACCTAAGAGTATGAATCCTTTCTGTCACGAAAGCTTCAAATCTAGAACTAAACCCAATTGTTCAGATTAATACAAATATCGGGAGCACATCCCTACTCTGCACCTGTGTTAAGGATGGTCAGGAGTCAAACTCAGGTTGCCAGATCCATCGTGGCAGTGTGCTAACCAGTGTGCCACCGCTCCACCACACACACACACCACATACCATTGCTGTGAAATACAAATAAAATTTGACCTCAATTCTTTGGGCAAATAACTTTCCATTCAGACGCTCTCTTTCCGACAGACCTGTTCTTCACCTGAGGACGGCTGCTTGCGTTGTGGCCGAAATGTCGTGAGAATTGTATTTTATTATGTTTTATTTTTATTATTTCCCTTCTACCTGACTTTACCGAAAGAACCAAAAAGATGAATCCCTGCAGTCACGAAAGCTTTAAATCGAAATTCAAATAACTTTTCTTAAATGTTTTAACCACATTCCCGGCGATATTTTAGTATTGATGGCTTTGTCGGGATATTAAGTTTGGAAAAGTAACTCAACGTAGCACAAACTTGTCAGTTTGCAAATATCCTCAAGTCTGGATTTAACCATCATCCTTAACATCTGGCCAAATATGAAATAATAAACCCCCAAGTAAAATATTGAGGGACTGGTTTGGCTATGTTCCACAAGCACAAATACTCTTTACACGTTCGCCAAAACGCTGTCTTTATGACAGAAAAATAATACGTAAATAGGCTGACGTTTTGGGTACTGATGTACTTGGAAGATTGTAAACCCGGTGACCTGAATTTGATTCCAAGTTTTGGCTGACATCAACACGCGCGAACTGGCGAGGTGAAGTATAGTCAAACAACCCCCACGACTGACGAAGGGCTACAGATGAAGGCCCATGTGGCATCGAAACGATCACAAAAGTAGTTATCGACGCAGCCAGTTTCCTTTGTGGAGGGTGCTGCATTGTCACCAATTTCATTTTGGATTTTTTAATTTATAATTTGGGACAAAACCGGAGATTCCGCAGGAACGGCCGCGCGTGTGAGAGGAAGAACACGCGTGGGCCACGCATGTGAGATGAGAACACGCATGTGAGATGAGAACACGCATGTGAGATGAGAACACGCATGTGAGATGAGAACACGCATGTGAGAGGAGAACACGCATGTGAGAGGAGAACACGTGTGTTCTCTGCGTCTTTCCCGCCTGCCCACGTGTGGTACGGTGTGCGTGGCATTGTGGGTAGCAGCAGTGGTAGTGGTTTGTGCTGCTGTCACGTGACCCGTCGCGTTCCAGTGGGCGCTTCCCTTATAGGCATTCCACCCCCCACCTCTTTTTTTGTTCAAGGGGCTCTGCATAACCACATCCACCCCGCAAGCGCTGCCTCCATTATTAGATGTGTGGTTTGGGGGGTTAGGGTACGGGTAGATGTGGGTGAGGGGAAAGGAACGACAGGGCTTGGGGAGGAGGGATGAACTGTGACATTTCAGTGTGAGATTTGCCGAAAGGAAATCGCGTTTAATCTGCCGGCATCTCGGCCTTCCCGCGCGGTATTACTGATGTGCAGTGACGCCTGTTTACTAAACGAGGCGACACCTTTCTCATTTAGACTTTGCCGAGTCTCATCGGCAAGACCTGGCCCGTTAGCCGAATGCCACTGGAGGGCCCGATAGTGATACATATTATCACCGATATACAGTAAAACCTTGGATTGCGAGCATAATTTGTTCCGGAAACGTGTTTTGTAATCCAAAGCACTCGTATATCAAAGCGCTCGTGTATCAGTTGTGATCACGTGACGCTCGGCAGACAAAGCGTATACACGTACTACTCGTATTGCAAGACCTCGCTTGTTTATCAAATAAAAATTTATTTAAAAAATTTGCTCGTCTTGCAAAACACTCGCAGACTAAGTTACTCGCAATCCAAGGTTTTATTGGTAGGAACCTCCTGGTTACACCAGTCCACAGGGGATTATTGTGTCCGTCCGTCGTGCATCCAAAAATGGGAGGGGTGGGGCTGGGTGGAGAGGGGAGGGTGGGGTGGGGAGGGTGGGGAGGGGCTGGGTGGGGAGGGTGGGGAGGGGCTGGGTGGGGAGGGTGGGGAGGGGCTGGGGTGGGGAGGGAGGGGCTGGGTGGGGAGGGTGGGGCTGGGTGGGGAGGGGCTGATCACCCCGTAGTGCCCTTATAAAACTCAACGTTTAACCTACTCACGCCGGCTTGTGCCCACCCTCACAGTCGGGCATATTTGCGGAATACACCACGCCGCCGTTGACCCTGGCCATTGACCGAGCAACCAAACGTTCCTATCAGCTCCCTCCACAGGAGGGATGTGTTTGTTGCTGTGGTTGTCCCACCTGATGACGATTGCTTGTGTTGCGATCGAAACGTCGTGATCTATTTTTTCTCTACCTACGTGACTTCACCGAAAGAACCAAAGAGTATGGATTCCTGCAGTCACAAAAGCTTCAAATCAAGAAATAATTGTTTTTTATCTTCAAAAGACACACTTGTCACAGACATCACAACTCCCTCTCTGCAAGCCCAGAGCACAATGTCACGCTTGAAAAGCGCATACGAAATTTGGCAAATTTTCCATTTTTTTTCAGCAGCGAGGTTCCGGTTCCCTGTTTGAGAGTCATGAATGTGGATGCTTTAGTAAGTTCAGAGCAACGCAGACTCGCTCTGTGGCTTTACAGAGCAGGTAGTTAATGTTTTTCTAATGCATTTTTATTATGCAGCATTGGGGCAGTGGTGGCGCAGTGCTTAGTTGCACTGCGCCATAAACCTTTCGAGTTAAGAGTCCCAGCCCTTGGCTAACATTAGTGGTGAGTGATATTGGAACTCGTCCTGGGGCTCCCCTCCCCCCACCGACACGGCGTGGGGAGGCCTTGAATCCAGCAGTGGATTAACAAATGGCTGTAACGTATCTATCCATTTATCAATCATTCAATCCTTCTGTGTCAGCAGGGTCATCAAAGTTCACCACGCAAGTGAGGACAGCTCAAATATAGCCCCATAACACATGCGGGGGCCTCGGATTTGGTGTGATTGCGAACCGATCATTGTTGTGCGCGCTGCCTGGGGTGGCTATTTTTGGCCGGCAAGGCGCCCGCTGTCACGCCAGGCCGCTGGCCGCGCCACGATCGCCTCGGGAGGAGGCCTCGCGGACGCGGCACTCTCCACCGAGCCAGCGCGCCACCGTGGCCCCGTTTCGGTGGACGGTGGCAACTCGTGGGATGAAATCGATTCTCGCGTCACGGCGATAATGGGTCGTGTTCGACGGAGCCCACCCTCTTCTACGCCGGGGCATCTCGGAGCTCCTCGCACGCGACAAGCGACCTGCATCGCATCTCGTTGCCTCGGTACATTTTAAAGGGCACCCCCCGTGGCAGCTGCCCCTGTGCGGCACAAGGTTACTCCGCATCTGGCCCGCAAGCGGGTATTAGTCTGCCAGTCGTGAGTGATGGTGCTACGTATGAGTAATTTGGTGGTAATTTTTTTTAATTGAGCAAATTTGGACCATGATGCTGGCAAACAAAGGCCCACTCTGTTCGAAGTACGTCAAGGGATCTGTGACGTTCACTGTGAAGCGGACATATTGTAATTCACGGTTATTAACCAAAATAACCGGGGAGGCCTGCCGGATTCCAAATGCGAACCTCTACGACGAGCGTCGGACGAGCGTCGGACGAGCGTCGAACGATCGTTGAACGATCGTTGAACGCGCTCACGCTGCCCCGTGTCACCGTTCTCCGAGCGTGCGTTGAATCGCGCGTTAGAGATTGAATTGTGTTTTTTTATTATAAAATGGAAAGACGAGCGAAACAGACACCGACGCCAGGAGACCGCTCAAAGGAGACAAAGAGAATGTGATTCTTGAATTGAACTGTGACCCTCCATCCCCCCCCCCGAATCATGACACGACTTGGAACTAGCGATGGTGAAGGAACAGATTTGTTACATATCTAGCATCGAAACTAGTGGAAACTACAGCATAAACACGTTGAAGGTCTGATATTCATGTCTCTACTAAACGCTAGAAACTCATCGCGCTGACGATTGCTTCCATCGCGGGTGATGGAGTCATTGGGGCGATTTTGCCAAAAACCCAGACATATGGGAACATTCACCCACACGAGATTCATGCCCCCTGCTCTCCACCCTCTCCCCCGCTCTGCGTGCTTGCCACACTCCATGCTCTCCCCACTCACTCCCTGTGCTCCACCTTCTCCCCGCTCTCCACCCTCTCCCCGCTCTGCGTGCTCGCCACACTCCATGCTCTCCCCACTCACCCCCTGTGCTCCACCTTCTCCCCGCTCTTCATCCTCTCTGTGCTCTGCGTGCTTGCCACACTCCATGCTCTCCCCACTCACTCCCTGTGCTCCACCTTCTGCCCGCTCTCCATCCTCTCTGTGCTCTCCATGCTCTCCACACTCTCCCTGCTCTCCACCATCTCGCCGCTCTCCGTGCTTTCCACACTCTCCACCCTCTCCCTGCGCTCCCCACTCACCGTGCCCCACCTTCTCCCCGCTCTCTGCCCTCTCTCTGCACTCCATGCTCTCCACAATGTCCCCACTCTCCCCACTTACTCTCCCGCACGCCGCTCCTCTCCACGCTCTCTGCACCCTCCCCGCTCTCCCGACCGTGCAACATTGTTCACGATTGCCGGAGATATTCTAACGCTCGGGTCTCTGTCAATTTAATGACCACTGTTGATTCCCCACCGTGTTTATTTATTTTATTTATCCTTGACTTATGATGGGCAGAGTCAACCCCATAGCGCCACATTGCACGTTGCTCTGTCGAGACTTGATAGATCTACTATATATCCCTAACCTTGATACGTAACACCGTCATTGCCGACATCACTGCTTCGGCGTCGCCCAGATACCATGCCTTTTGTTTTGTGAAATGGTTCTGGGCAGCTCCTCAGCTGGGCGTGCGATTGGCCGTGAGCAGTGGGGGGGCTTAGGAAGTGACGGTCAGGCTCCAGCTGTTGCAGTGACTGCACGCCGGCGTGGCTGGGGTGAGAGGGGAGGCGTCTGGAGTCTTGGGAGGAATTTCTACATTGAAATGCGATGCGCAGTTTTATATTAAGGTCATCAATTCACTTCCAGACTTTGCATGTTCTCCCTCTGTTCTGCCACTTCTTTTTAACGTGTGAAGCGCGTGGGTGGGTGGGGGGGGGGATGGAAACTCGGCTGTCCGGAGAAAATCCACCCGTGCGAGGGGATAGCACTGGACGTGCGGTGTGACGTGCGGTGTGACGTGCGGTGTGACGTGCGGTGTGACGTGCGGTGTGACGTGCGGTGTGACGTGCGGTGTGACGTGCGGTGCGGCGTGGACGTGCGGTGTGACGTGCGGTGTGGACGTGCGGCGTGACGTGCGGCGCGACGTGCGGCGTGACGTGCGGCGTGACGTGCGGCGTGACGTGCGGTGTGGACGTGCGGCGTGGACGTGCGGCGTGGACGTGCGGCGTGGACGTGCGGCGTGGACGTGCGGTGTGACGTGCGGCGTGACGTGCGGCGTGACGTGCGGCGTGACGTGCGGCGTGACGTGCGGCGTGACGTGCGGTGGGACGTGCGGCCGTGACGTGCGGCCGTGACGTGCGGCCGTGACGTGCGGCGTGACGTGCGGTGTGGACGTGCGGCGTGGACGTGCGGGTTGCGAGTTTCGCAGACGGCGCTGTGCCGGCGTGATTCTGCAGAACGCCGTGCCCTGCGGGCGTGCGCCGCCACCACCATCACGCCCGGCTTAGCGGCGGGCGCGCGAAATGTTCCAGGGCGCAGAGCGAACGCCCCACGCCACAGCCGGTCCCCGTGAATGCAGACGGCACGTTTCTTCAACTATGACCCCAGGGACAGAGGTGGTGGCTGAGCAGAAGCCGGACTTCTCGATAAGACTGAGAGGAGGGAGCTTGGGGGGGGGGGGGGGGGGGTCCTGCCGTGCGCCATTACATTCCGTCAATCATTGACGCTGCGTTGACATGGCTCACGGCTGCTCGTAATGGCCGTGTCGGAGCACCCAGCCAGTACCCCCGAACTGCTGGATGTGGGCTCTGGGAATGAATGTGGTTGCCTCTGGGGGTGGGGCCCATGTGTGCTGCGTCTTTGTACTGAGCTTGGCACTGCGTAGATGCCGGGTCTTGAATCCGTGTTGTCGCTTGCCATTATAAACCGTAGGTAAAACATTAAAATTACTAAAAGTAAAATAAAATAAAAATCACGACGTTTCGGAGGCAACACAAGCTTCCGTCTTCAGGTGGAACCGTCACAGCCACGACAGCTGTATCAAGTAAATGAGAGATTGCAGGAGTTACCACTGCGTTTATATAATGGTTGGAGAGGGGGGGAAGGGCCAAGTACAGCACACTTTTTATTCATATGGTAAGGTGAGGCTTAAGAGGGTGAGCCTTTGTTATGGAGAGGTATGGTTTGTGACTCAACCTGTGACAAGGAGAAAACAACTAAACATGGTAAACCTGTAATAGTTGTATGTCAAATAAGATTGGCCAAATAAGTGTAGTTAAATCTTTTTTGCATGGTTAATCACATCTTTCCAATGATTACTCAGTTTGTAACCTTTTATTAATTTTAATGTTTTACCTACGTGACTTTACCGAAAAAACCTAAGAATATAAATCCTTGCAGTCACGAAAGCTTCAAATCTAGAATTATAAACAGGGTTCTCAAGTTGAGCATTGAAAAGTCCGAAGCGTAATATTCCGTTGAGGTTTGTCCAGCAAAAAGTGTTGTCCAATTGAGAGCGAGTTTGTCAGACTCTGGATATAAATATCAGGTGTACAGTGGAGTATATAAACATGTGGGTGTGGAGCGGTGGCGCAGTGGTTAGCACACTGTGCTATGGACCTGACGACCTGAGGTAGATTCTTGACCACGGCTAACTTCACTAGGGAGTGAAAACAAGCTTGTCCGGAGGTCCATTTTCACGAACCACACTGGCAGACGCAGTGGAGTCGAACAATACCATGGCTGACATGTTAGAGGCCTTCATCCAGCAGTGGCTTGACAAAGGGATCTATATTGTTGTTATATTTAACGTTTTCGACTGAGGTTTTGAAAGCTTTTATGCATTAGCTTGTCCGTCTGTAACCGGGTACCACGGTAACTCCCGTAGATAACAAAAGTATTTGTGTGCAAATCCCAGCAGCCGTGCAGCCTTCTGGGAGTGAATGTTTGCGAGCGAGCGTTGGTTTAACACAAGCAAGTTGATCACACCATTCCGCAAAGCATGGATATGCAAAAACCAGCGGTAAAAGTCGTCGGCTGTTGGAGCGCTGTTGCCTCGCCAGGTCTGCGAACGTACCCGCCATGATTATCGCTCGCTCAATTTATGTCGAGGGACAAACGCGTGTTTGTATGGTTTTTCCTTCTTGCCCTCTCGTTTTGTCAACACTGTCCACAGTGAATGCGGTCAGATGTCACCGTGGTTGGGAGAGCAGCGTGGAGCGGGACCGTGGCCTCTGCCCGTGTTGGCAGAGGGTGCAGCCTGTATTCTCAGTCGACTCAATCCACTGTTGGATGAAGGCCTTCCCTCTCTATGTCAATCATCGCAGGTATTGTTTGACCATTATTGGCCACGCTGGTTGGTGCGGGTTGCCAAAGGGGGTGCGGGAGAAGATCCAGAGCTCGGTTTAGATCTCGCTCGCCACCGATGCAAGCCGTGGCATAGAATCAAACTCAGCTTGGCGGGTCCATAGCGCATCACGCTCACCGCCGAATCTATGGGACTGCCACAAACGAAGCTGTGGAGTTGAACTCGCGTCTCCCCCCGGCTGTGACCCCCCGGGCAGCAGCCGGTGGGGCTTGCGTGTTATTCACTGGCGGCGTTGAAGGAATGTGCTGTGTGATTCTGGGCGCCCGCCCGGGGGATGTTTGTGGTTTGGGGAAGCTCCCCGGCCTCTCCCCTGGCTCCCCCCCCCGTCTCTCTCTCGCCCTCTCCACCATTTTGGTGCTTGCAAGGCGCCGTACAGTAGAGTCTTCCTGCGTACAGTTGTGCAGCCGGATATGCAACTCCCGGTGCCAAGAGGTGGAGAGGGGGTCGTGGAGGAGGAGGAGGAGGGATATGCATCAGGCAGCTGGGTTGTGTGAATCTTCAATACGAAGACAAAGATCCCCCGTATAACCTTAACAGACTTTTGGGGCAAGTCCTGTCAGTGAGCACCTATGGCACACGAGGGGGTGGGTGGGCAACACCAAGCCCGGCCGCCTTTGTCTCCCTAGTGGCGATGTTTACACACTGTACCAGGTACTCTCTTTTTGAGGCTGCGTCGACTTAGGGGAGGCCCAGGACCGATTCAGATAATTGTCACTGATGGTGGCCGTGAGTGGGACGAGAACTCGGGTTGCTGGGTTAGTAGCGCAGCGTGCAAACCGCTACACCACCGCTCCCCACAGAATCATACACAGGCTTAGAGGTGCTCACACTCACGCACACAAAGATCCCCCTATAGCCTAAGACTGTTAGCAAGCAGCACCTATGAAGGCCGGCGCGCACACAAGGGGGTGGGTGGTCAGCACACAACAACAACCGCCATTCGCCACTAAGTGGCGGTGACGCCACCACGGCGCTTGTGCCAGGCCATGTGCACTTTAAGGCCACGTGAAGTGTCGAACGCCCGCTGGCAGGAGGTCACGGGACAAACACAGACGCTACGGGTTGACTGACTGAGATGACTGAGATGACTGTCTGATACACCGCCCGTGCATGCTACTGTGCCAACTTGCTGCGTTTTATCCGCCCGGCGCTCCGCTCGTTGTTGTGAGCGTCGCTCCTCCGCCCTCCGTTGTTGTTGGAAAGCGACTGTCTCAACTGCCCAGTAGCATCGTTCACGAGCCTCCTCCACAGAGGCCGATCTTGACACCGCTGGTACTAGTTGTTGGCAAGTCCACTGAGCTCCATATCTTCCTGTACCACATCACTCGCGCCCGTTTAGCCCCTTCTATCAGGCCGAACAAAAGTTGATTTAGCATGCGGTGGCTGGGCATGCGAGCTACATGACCCAGCCAATGCAGCCTTGCCTGCCGGAGGAGCTCACAGATGGAAATGTCCAGATCTTTCGAAGGTTTGTCGGCTCCTCACGCAATCCAGCTTGGTTAAACCCAAGATGGATCGTAGGCAGACCAGCCTGAATGTGTCTAACAGGCGAAGATGTTCCATTAGGGGGTCCACGTTTCGCAAGCGTAGAGAAGGGAGGGCATGACCGTGGCCGAGAAGACCAGCACACACACGTTTCAAGGTTTTTTAGATACGCACATGCACAGATATATGCAGCCATGCATGCTAAAAAAATGCCCGTATACCCATGGACACAGGGCACACACACGAACAAACAACGATTTCTCGTTTTGCCTTTAACAGACTGTCGGGGCAAGTGCTGTTATCGAGCACCTATGAAGGTCGGCATGGACACGGTGTTTAGACGCCGTACCATGACTCATTGTAAGGTCAAAACGACCTGTGAGTGTCCCAGGACTAGGTCCGATATTATGCTCTGATGTTGGCCGTGAGTGGGACTAGAACTTGGGTCGCTGGTTTCATAGTGCAGTGCGCTAACCGCTACACTGCCCCCCCCTCCCCGCACGTGTGTGCATACACGAGCACACAGACATTTGCAACGCAGAAGCACTGAGGTTAATAAGTGGCTGAGTCATTTTTGCTGGTCATGAGTTCAAATTCCTTCATGCAATGACTCGGCTCCTTCCTGGATAAACTGGATTTTGCCATGGGAATGTGGAACTTGTGTGTGGGTGAGCCCTGGCGATAGTGAACACGGTTCACTATCACCAGGGCATGAGGACATTGTTGCGTGTAATTGATCCCTGCATGCACCGGATTGGTCCATCCATTCCGTGTTCCGGCACCGCGCTGCAAGTCACAGCCCTTCCCTTCCTGAGCCCTCCATCTGGAATTCCCTCCCGTCCGTCGCCTCTTTTCCCAAAGCTCTCAGAATAACCTTCGCTCAACGCAGGAAACGTCTTGCACTCTTCTTGTATATTTCCAACTTGGATAGTGTGCCATTTGTGGCTGGCCGCTTGACGTTTTTGGGCCTTTTTGAACCCCGGTGCTCGGCAACTGTGTTTAAAAGAAAAAAGATCGGCTCTGCACTCATGCGGACAGTGCGCACGTTTACCGGCAGGCATTAACGCGTACACTCACACGGGGCACGTGCGCTCTTAAAGCTCGGAAAATAACCACCGTGTCGATACAAGTCGTCTGCGCGTCGTAAAGAACCCACTGCATATGCATCGTGAACGTATTTTAATTTGCAGCGATGGCCAGCGGTACATCCAAGGTGGGGGGCGATCACTGGCGGAGCCAGGGGGGGGGGCGGCACGTGCCCCCCCAATGATCCGATCGAAATCCCTAATTTCGATCGGATCATTGGGGTTTATTATCAATAAATCGGCATTTTGCGACCCCCACTGCCACTGTGTTGCATATTATTACGTGCCAGGGACTCTATGAGATGATAGGACAATAGTCTGAGTCCATAAATGGCAATAAGTAACGGCAAAGCGGTGAAAAGTGACTCAGAATTGTGCGCAGTTGCGTATACAGTACACGACTTCCCTGAAGGCATCAACAGCTTCAGCGAGCGCGATGCCGATCGCACAACACGGTTCGAATTCGACCCTCGATCGACGGCTGCGCCATCGCCGCACACGCGTTGAACAAAAAGCAAGGGACGAGTCCTTGCTAACAACACCGATCATTTATCATTGCTGAAGGGGGTTGCCCCCTTTACCTGAAAATCCTGGCTTCGCCATTGTGGGCGATGAGGGGGCAATTGTGCACCCCCCCCCCCTTCAGACCCTGAAAATTGGTGTTTCATTGATATTTACTGGAAATTTTTTATTTAGCTTCTTTTTTTCTTCATTATTAAGGTAGGGCCCTATTTAGAATGCTTGTTTCGAGATCTGGCGATCGGTATGATGTCAATCTCGTTTGTAAACCTCACCGAGTGGTGGTGTGCTGCTCGTGTCGGCGAGCGGTTGCCGAGCACGGAGAATGCATCACGGAAAAATCCTTGAAGCGGCGCTCGTATCTCTCTCCCCAGTAGGAGTCGCACGTTCCTACACACGATGCTGCTACATCACGTGACTCGTCACGTGATATTCTCAGAATCTGAATTTTGCTAAAAATGTGAAAAATCAATATTATTTCTATTATATATCATGTGACTCGTGACGTGATATTCTCAGAATCTGAATTTTGCTAGAAATGTGAAAAATCTATTTAATTTCTATTTTTTTAGCGTGCAGTTTTCGGTGAGTGCGCTGAGACCATAATCTCGTGACACTTGAGAACCCGGTTTCATCGCGGGCTGCCGTCCGTATTAAAAACCTGGCTCGGCACTCTTGATCTCCGAGGCATTCGTTGACAGAAAAAAAAATCCCATCAGTTTCAGGATGCGTAACACTCGGTGACAACCAGATGGGACAGCCCACCCGGCCTCTCATTTACACCGAGTGAGACGTTTCCAACGTAGCAATGAGTGGTGGCCAAAGCGAGCCCAGCGGTTCACACTCCCAGTGGCGCTCTGTGTGTGCTAGTGTTCAGGGTCGCGTCCGTTTACATTCTGCTCGTGAATATGCGTTCCGTGAGAAAGCATTTGGTGTATTGTTATACCCTATCCTATCGATTTACCCAGCCCTCTTTACTCGATTGTGTACGTATGTGCACCCCCTTGTCAATCCAGTTCGCTGTTGCGAAAGAGACGAGTATTGTGGTCTCGATTTAAAGCTTTCGTGACTGCAGGGATTCATCTTCTTGGTTCTTTCGGTAAAGTCACGTAGAAGGGAAATAATAAAAATAAAACATAATAAAATAATTCTCACGACGTTTCGGCCACAACGCAAGCAGCCGTCCTCAGGTGAAGACCAGGTCTGTCTGAAAGACGCTGTCGTGAGAATTATTTAATTCAGTTTTATTTTTATTATTTTATTATTTCCCTTCTACGTGACTTTACCGAAAGAACCAAGAAGAAGATATTCTGATCTCTCCCGGTTAAACAAGATTCACTTTCAACTTTAATCCACTGCTGGATGAAGGCTTTCCTTCACCGCCGTCGAGCTTGGGATTTGTTTGACCGATGAGTCAGGACCACTGATGCCGGCCGTGACCTGGAATCGAACTCGGGGTCGCATGGTTCATTGCGCCCCTCGCTCCACCCCTGCTACTACTCGAACAAACGCCGCTAATTCACGCAAACAATTCTCGCCGGGGCTGGAGGGGGGGGGGTGGTGGCAGTGGTCGTGGTTGGCGCTGCGCCTCGTGCACCGTGACCTGGCGAGCCGCGAGCGAGAGCCGCGAGCCGTCGCCGGGGTCATCTCGGCCCCTATCCACGCGAGCTCCTGCAGCAGCCGCGTTTCAACGTCACCGCCGGTGAGACAAACGTGGTGGTTTTGGTGCAGTGTTATTGCGCTAAAAGTGCTCTGTTATGTGCGTGTGCGTTCTTGCCGTAGGGGAGCGGTGGTGTAGCGGTGAGCGCTTCACGGCCAACGCCAGTGACGATTATCTGAATCATGCCTGGGCTGCCCCTAGGTCGACTCGGCCTCAAATGAGTACCTGGTGCGGTGTGTAAACATCGCCACTGGGGAGACAAAGTGGACGGGCCTAGTGCTGGTCACCCACCCCCTCGTGTGCCGTTCAGGCCTTCATAGGTGCTCGCTAACAGCACTTGCCCTACAAGTCTGTTAAAGGATATATGGGGGATCTTTGTTCTTGTTATGTGCTGCTGTATGTCTCTGTGTGCATCAGTGTATTCGTGTATGGGGAGTGGTGGCGCAGTGGTTGGCTCACTGGGACCCGAGTTCCATTGTCTGTCACGGCCAACGTCGGTTCTGGACCGGTCCCCCTGGGCCTCCTCGACTAGGTCGACCCAGCCTTCAATGGGCACTTGGCTGACGTATGTAAACATTTAGCTTTGGGGAGACAAAGGCGGCCTGGCGTGGTTTTGGCCACTCACCCCCTCGTGTGCCATGTTGGCCTTCATAGGTGCTCGCTGTTAAGGTTATGCGTGGGATCTTGTATTTGTAAATGTGTGTGTACGTGCCGCTGTATGTCTGTGTGCATCTTTAAATGTCATTTTTGTACGTGATGCATCGGTTTTAATCCCATATGTGTCATTGTATGCCTGTGTGTGTGTCTCATTGCTGCGTATGTCTGTATATTTGAATGTGTGCCTTTTATGTGTGTACGTGTCACTGCTGTGTGTGTCTGTGCACGGTGTGTGTGTGTCCGCACGAGCTTTGTGGAGGTGGGGGGTGGGTGGTGTGCTAATCACATGACTGTGGCATCATGGGAATGGATGTGAGAGCGGGCTGGGTGAGGAGGGGAGGGGTAGGAGGCTGGAGGGGCGAGGCAATCATTGAAGAATGCACTGTACGTCTGTGTTGGGGCTGATGCGAGACCTTGCTTCAGTGCAGTATGGGTGCATGTGTACACAAAGACAAAGGTCTCCCTATAGGCTCACCAGACTGTTGGGGAAAGTGCTTTTAGCGAGCTCCTGTGAAGGCCTGCACGGCGCACGAGGTGGCCAGCGCCTCACCCGACTGCCTTTGTCTCCCCATTGTTGATACGTGCACACGCCACCAGGTTTCATTTATGGCTGGGTCGACCTTGGGGACGGCCAGGACTGGTTCGGATATTTGTCACTGATGTCGGTCGTGAGTGGAAATCGACCTCGGGTCGCTGGATTGGTAGCGCAGTGCGCTAACCACTACACTACCGCTCCCCATACACTATACACCTTAAGCACGGGCATCTCAACAGAGATCCCCCTTATGGCCTTAGACTGTTGTGGAAAGGGATGTTAGTGAGCATCTATTAAGTCCGGCAGGGTGCATGAGAGAATGGTGCGGTCAGGACTAACCCCAGCTGCCTTTGTCTCCCCCATTGCCGATATTTACACAACTATATCAAGGTCTCATTTAAGGCTGAGTTGACCTGGCGGAGACCCAGATCCAGTTGAGATATCACCCCGCCGCTGATATCGACTGCGGTCGCGAATCAAACGGACGTCACCGCATTGCGCCAACCACTGGACCCACCGCTCCCCATACTACACACGTACGCATCTCTCGCACCGCACGCGTAGATTTCCCACTGAGCCAAGCGAGACTGCTGTTGGCCAGCGCCTGTTAGGGACGGCTCGACAAACAGGGCCGACGATGTAGACAGAGGCGTGATGCATGCCCAGCCACCTATGTCTCGCTCCCCCGTCACCAGGTAACTCATTTGAGGCCCGAAACACATTAGAAGAGGCCGCCCAGAATGTGTGTTGCGATACAAATTTCCGCCGATGTCACGCATGGCCAGATATAAACCACCACACACACACAGACAAAGATAAAGATCCCCCGTATAGCCTGAACAGGCTGTTGGGGCAAGTGCTGTTAGCGAGCACCTATGAAGGTCGGCACGGCACACGAGGGGTTGGGTGGATAACAGCACGCCCGGCCGCCTTTGTCTCCCTAGTGGCGATGTTTACACACCGCACCAGGTACTCATTTGAGGCTGAGTCGACCTAGGGGAGGCCCGGGACCGGTTCGGATAATCGTCACTGGTGTTGGCCGTGAGCGGGAATCGAACTCGGGTCGCCAGGTTCATAGCGCAGTGCGCTAACCGCTACACCACCGCTCCCCACACAGACGCACACAGACACACGCCCACACACACAGACACGCACACACACACACAGACACAGGCACGCGCCCACACACACAGCGATTTGCATGCACGCACACGCAAAGGCACAGACACATGCACAAGTAGACCCGCACACACAAACAAGCACACGCAAAGACACATACACTTACACATTGAATACACACGCAGCTACTTGCGCACAAACACACACACAGAGACACACAGACGCGCTCATATACAAGACAGAAGACAGAGATCCCCGTATATATATCATGTAACAGACTGTTGGGGCAGGTGGGTGGCAGCACCACGCCTGGCCGTCTTTTACACACCACACCAGGTACTCATTTGAGGCTGAGTCGACCTTGGGGAGGCCCAGAACCGGTTCAGATAATCGCCGCTGGTGTTGACCGTGAGCGGGAATAGAATTTGGTGCCGCTGGATTCGTAACGCAACGCGCTAACCGGTACAATACCGCTCCCCGCACACACACGCGCACACACACGCACGCACACACACGCACACACACGCACACACACGCACACGGGTGCACACCAGCCTTTGTGCTGCTTTTTCGGCACGGTGTGTGTTCCCGTCCTGTGCGGCCTTGTGAATAATTACTGCAGCGAGCGTGCGCCTGCAGACGTACACAATGCGTGCACGTTTGCATTGTGCTCCGAGCGCACGTACGTGTCCTCTGCACGTGGGCAATGGCGACGTGGTGACCCGCTGACCGCCCAAGAACCCAGCGACCCGAGTTGGCTTCCAGACCACCGCTGACGTGGGTGACAAGTTGGTGTCAGAACCAGATCCGGGTTCTAGATTTGAAGCTTTCGTGACTGCAAGGATTCATATTCTTAGGTTTTTTCGGTAAAGTCACGTAGGTAAAAATTTTTAATTAATAAAAGTAAAATAAAAATAAAATAAAAATTACGACGTTTCGGAGGCAACACAATCTCCCGTCTTCAGGTGGAATTTCTCATTTACTTGATACAGCAATCGTGCTGTGACGGTTCCACCTGAAGACGGAAGCTTGTGTTGCCTCCGAAACGTCGTGATTTTTATTTTATTTTTATTTTACGTGACTTTACCGAAAAGACCTAAGAATACAGATCCGGGTTGACCGTCACGAATGAGTAGCTGGTGTAGTGTGCGGTTACCAGCACCGGCGAGACTGAGGCGGCCGGGCTTGGTGCTTGCCCCACCGCTCTCCTGCGCACCGCGCCTGGCTTAACAGGTGCTCTCAAACAGCTGTAGCCCAATTAGTCAATGGATATTGGGGCATCTTCGTTAAGGCGCGTTTTTGAATCGTGTACCCGTGTACGCACACTTTTTGTGAACATTTGTGTCTATAAATAGGCGGACGTGTTGTGTGGGTCACATAGCCGAGATAGATGGAGATAAACGGATGAGGCCTGGTCTACAAAAGAGGTGGGCTCGTGTGGTATGGGAGGATTTGGAACTGATTGGACTGTCTGGTGATTGGTACCAGTGGTGTCAGGATCGGCCTTTGTGGAGGAGGACTTGTGAAGGAAGCTACTGGGTAGTTGTTGGCATTCACTCTCTAACCACAGTGGAGGACGGGGGAGGCAACGCTTTCAACAACGAAACCAGGCAGCAAAAATACAGTGAGGGGCACAGTGGCGAGCACAGATGGTGCATCTGCCAATCATCTCAATCTACCCATAACACCTGGGTCTGTCTTGTGGCTCCTTACCAGCGTGCCTTCCACATTTCACGCGGTGTCCTCAAAGTGTACCTAGTCTGGCACAGGTTCTATTCTGACGTCGTCACCATGCAGTTGCGAATGGCAGCTGTGGGTTTATTTGAGGAGTGCTGGCACAGCGATTTTGCAAACTTTGCTGCGATCCTGTGGTGACCATCTGTGGCATCCACTGGAGCTCTGGAGGTGGTTGTGGTCAGCATTGGCCACCGGTGGTGCCCGGGCTCGCCCATGCCAGCCGCCGCACGTGGGTGCCGTGCCAGCGCTAATAGGCGCTCGCAAACAACGACTAAAGAGAGGGGTTCTGTCCTGGTCCCCAAACGGTGTGTAGACTCATTGACTGAAATTAATTCTGGCAGTCGTGAAGCACGCGTTGGACCGTGCGTGCGAGAGGCGATTATTTCTGATTGACGCACGTCGCTTGGCCATGCTACACCAGAGGTCGCAACCGGGTACCCGATACCTGTACCCTACCCGATACCCGGCTACCCGTACCTGGCCGGGTACTGGTAGCCGTTTGCGACCCTGGTGCGGCCGGGTACGGGTAGGCCGTGAGTCACTGGTGAGTAACCGTTTGTCACTCATTTCGGGTAGGGTACGGCCGGGTACGGGTACCCATTTGTGACCCTGGTGCGGCCGGGTACGGGTAGATGTAAGGAATCAAAACCCGTTTGCGACCTCTGTGCTACACCAACCTGGTCAGTGCAGTGAACTATGGTCAACCCCATGACCGACACGGCATTGTGGATGCCTTCACGTAGCAGTGTCTTGACAATATTCTATAATTGCTGCTGTTGTTCTTCTTGGTTCTTTCGGTAAAGTCACGTAGAAGGGAAGTAATAAAATAATAAAAATAAAACATAATAAAACAATTCTCACGACGTTTCGGCCACAACGCAAGCAGCCGTCCTCAGGTGAAAACCAGGTCCGTCGAGGCGACAGAGTCTGAATGAAACAGCACACGAGCTTGGAGCATATATATAAGCTGGGCGCATTGACAAAGGAATTTGCATATCATTGTCAATGCGCCCAGCTTATATATATGCTCCAAGCTCGTGTGCTGTTTCATTCAGACTCTGTCGCCTCGACGGACCTGGTTTTCACCTGAGGACGGCTGCTTGCGTTGTGGCCGAAACGTCGTGAGAATTGTTTTATTATGTTTTATTTTTATTATTTTATTACTTCCCTTCTACGTGACTTTACCGAAAGAACCAAGAAGATGAATCCCTGCAGTCACGAAAGCTTTAAATCGAAATGCTGCTGTTGTTGTTGAGTAATAATTGGGTGGAAGGGAGCTGCAGGGGTGACATTGGTACCTTGCAGAAAGAAGGTCGTGGGTTCGATTCCTGACTCGGGTGCCTATCTGTGTGGAGTTTCTCTCCCCCTGCTCTGCATGGGTTTTCTCCCATGACTTAACAATCGCACACGCAGTGTATCCGGTGTCGGCAAAAACATCCCAGTGCTGATAACATACCTGTAATAAGTCATATTTAAAAAAAAAAATTTTAAACACACTTTTATGAAATGTGCTAGTAATGGCAGAGCTCCACGACTCCAGGAAGTGGCCCCGAAGCTTGCCATAACGTAAGGGACCGTGGCCAATTACAGCCAACGTCAGTTGACCGTGGACAATTATAGACCCAAGCCGATACGTAACATATCAAAAATAATGTTTAACAAAATAGATATTTTGATTTTAATGATTGAATATAGTATTGTCATCAGTATGACATAAGTATACCAAGTTTGCAGTCGACGATACCACATTGGGAAGTGGGTTAAAATTGAGTTACAAGATTTGAGGATATGACAACGACAACGACGACAACAACAGAGTGAGTTAAAAGAAAGCGTGTAAAAATTACTCAATTGGGATCAACAACAATCGTCATTCACTTAAGTTTCGGTGACATCACCACAGCACTTGTGCCAGGCTATGTGCAATTTGGGATCACACACAGCAGCAGCAGCAGCGGCAGCCGTCATCTCCATCCCCCCTCCAGCGAAAACTTGGCGGCTCCCTCCTGAAAAAAATTAACCCATAAAAACAAAGTTTTTCACTATAAATCCTTTATATGCGTGGCGGCTATAGTCCTCTCGTCCTCTGGCTTGAGATGGCTGCCACCTATGGGTCAGATGATTGCCTGCCACCATTAAGCAATTGGTAATTAAATAGACATTTTTTTCCCTAAAAAGTGTAAAGTTATGGAAAAACATTTTCACGAAAATTTATTGTCACGCACAACGAGTCTGTGTGCAAAATGTCAGCTCGATTGGATCACGGGAAGTGGGTTAAAAAACGACCGAAAGATTTGCACGGTCGTAAGCGCGCAAGCAAGCAAGCAAGTGAACTTAATATAAAGGATTTAAAAAAAAAAGTGGTCTCGAGACTCGACGACACTTTCCCAGGCCAGACAATCGAAAGGACGGTAACGTGTACGGAAGGTGTCTACGTTACCGTAGACACAAACCTCTACACCACCCCCCCCCCCGCTGCAGTTGCTACCGGTGGTGACATTCGCAGCCACGAGCACCAATCGGAGTTGTGCCTCGTGATGGTGTGATATGTGTAGAGTGGGTGAAATGATTACATTTCGAGTGCGAGTACAATGCAGTGTGCAATTACAGGGCATCTAAATGTGGCCTGCTCTCACAACGCCGTACACATGAGGGGGTTGGGGGGGGCAGGCTGGGTGAGGGGGAGGGGAGATTGTGCATTAAAATAGTCTTTGGGGGGTGCTGTGCCATTTTAATGAAGAAAATGGCATCGCTTGGGGCCACAGGAGTACACAAATCCATTACAAAATGTCGACGTCTCCCTGCGGAAATGAGCAATGGGGCCCTGAATCAGTGGGGTAGATTCCACATTTCCATGGCCAGGGGTCAGTCTCTCCCGCAAGACAAGGCACGGCGGCTTTCCACAAACAGGGTGTTCATTTTAGGGACCGCACGCGGATGATGGGTAGTCGTCGACCGGTTTGTGACATCTCAGAGTTTGTGAGTCGTGCACTGTGAGCACACAGTGGCCCTGCTTTCAGGCGTAGTCTACGTGGCAGGATCACGTGTGTGTGTGTGTGTGTGTCCTGTGTGTGTGTGCCCTGTGTGTGTGTGTGTGTCCTGTGTGTGTGTGTATGTGCCCTGTGTGTGTGTCCCCTGTGTGTGTGTGTCCCCTGTGTGTGTGTGTGTGTCCCCTGTGTGTGTGTGTGTCCTGTGTGTGTGTGTCCTGTGTGTGTGTGTGTCCTGTGTGTGTGTGTCCTGTGTGTGTGTGTCCTGTGTGTGTGTGTGTCCTGTGTGTGTGTGTACCCTGTGTGTGTGTGTACCCTGTGTGTGTGTGTGTGTCCTGTGTGTGTGTGTACCCTGTGTGTGTGTGTACCCTGTGTGTGTGTGTGTGTACCCTGTGTGTGTGTTGTGTGTCCCCTGTGTGTGTGTGTGTACCCTGTGTGTGTGTGTCCTGTGTGTGTGTGTGTCCTGTGTGTGTGTGTGTCCTGTGTGTGTGTGTACCCTGTGTGTGTGTGTGTGTACCCTGTGTGTGTGTGTACCCTGTGTGTGTGTGTGTGTCCCCTGTGTGTGTGTGTGTACCCTGTGTGTGTGTGTGTGTGTCCTGTGTGTGTGTGTGTGTGTCCTGTGTGTGTGTGTACCCTGTGTGTGTGTGTGTGTGTCCTGTGTGTGTGTGCCCTGTGTGTGTGTGTGTGTCCCCTGTGTGTGTGTGTCCTGTGTGTGTCCTGTGTGTGTGTGTACCCTGTGTGTGTGTGTGTGTGTCCTGTGTGTGTGTCCTGTGTGTGTGTGTACCCTGTGTGTGTACCCTGTGTGTGTACAGTGTGTGCCGTGTGTGTACAGTGTGTGTGTGTGTGCCCTCTGTGTGTGTGTATTGTACCCTGTGTGTGTCCCGTGTGTGTGTGTGTACCCTGTGTGTGTGTACCCTGTGTGTGTGTCCCCTGTGTGTGTGCCCTGTGTGTGTGTTGTACCCTGTGTGTGTGTACCCTGTGTGTGTGTGTGTGTACCCTGTGTGTGTGTGTGTGTGTACCCTGTGTGTGTGTCCCCTGTGTGTGTACCCTGTGTGTGTGTGTGTGTGTACCCTGTGTGTGTGTACCCTGTGTGTGTGTGTACCCTGTGTGTGTGTGTACCCTGTGTGTGTGTCCCCTGTGTGTGTACCCTGTGTGTGTGTGTGTACCCTGTGTGTGTGTGTGTACCCTGTGTGTGTGTGTGTACCCTGTGTGTGTGTGTGTTGCCCTGTGTGTGTGTGTGTACCCTGTGTGTGTGTGTCCCCTGTGTGTGTGTGTGTACCCTGTGTGTGTGTGTGTACCCTGTGTGTGTGTGTACCCTGTGTGTGTACCCTGTGTGTGTGTGTGTCCCCTGTGTGTGTGTGTATTGTACCCTGTGTGTGTCCCGTGTGTGTGTGTGTGTACCCTGTGTGTGTGTCCCCTGTGTGTGTGTGGTACCCTGTGTGTGTGTACCCTGTGTGTGTGTGTGTGTGTACCCTGTGTGTGTGTGTACCCTGTGTGTGTGTGTCCCCTGTGTGTGTGTGTGTCCCCGTGTGTGTGTGTACCCTGTGTGTGTGTGTACCCTGTGTGTGTGTACCCTGTGTGTGTGTGTGTCCCCTGTGTGTGTGTGTGTGTGTGTCCCCTGTGTGTGTGTGTCCCCTGTGTGTGTGTGTGTCCCCTGTGTGGTGTGTGTGTGTACCCTGTGTGTGTGTACCCTGTGTGTGTGTGTGTGTACCCTGTGTGTGTGTGTCCCCTGTGTGTGTGTGTTGTCCCCTGTGTGTGTGTGTGTGTGTACCCTGTGTGGTGTACCCTGTGTGTGTGTGTGTGTCCCCTGTGTGTGTGTGTGTGTACCCTGTGTGTGTGTACCCTGTGTGTGTGTGTGTGTACCCTGTGTGTGTGTGTGTACCCTGTGTGTGTGTGTGTGTACCCTGTGTGTGTGTACCCTGTGTGTGTGTGTACCCTGTGTGTGTGTGTGTGTACCCTGTGTGTGTGTGTGTACCCTGTGTGTGTGTGTGTGTACCCTGTGTGTGTGTGTGTGTACCCTGTGTGTGTGTGTACCCTGTGTGTGTGTGTGTACCCTGTGTGTGTGTGTGTACACTGTGTGTGTGTGTACCCTGTGTGTGTGTACCCTGTGTGTGTACCCTGTGTGTGTGTACCCTGTGTGTGTGTACCCTGTGTGTGTGTACCCTGTGTGTGTGTGTCCCCTGTGTGTGTGTCCCCTGTGTGTGTACCCTGTGTGTGTACCCTGTGTGTGTGTACAGTGTGTGCCCTGTGTGTGTGTACCCTGTGTGTTTGTGTGTACCGTGTGTATGTATCTTGTGTGTTTGTGTGTGTACCTTGTGTTTGTACCCTGTGTGGGTGTGTGTGTTCATATACCCTCTGTGTGTTTATGGGGAGCGGTAGGATCTTGGTTGCCGCACTGTGCTATGAACCCGGCCACCCAAGTTCTATTCCTGCTCGCAGTCAACACCAGTGGCGATTATCTGAACCGCTACTGGACCTCCCCTAGGTCGACTCAGCCTCAAATGAGTACCTGGTGCGGTGTGTAAACATTGTCACTAGGGAGTCAGAGGTGGCCGGGCGTGGTGCTGGCCATCGTGTGCCGTGCTGACCTTCATTGGTGCTCGCTAACAGCACTTGGCCCAACAGTCTGTTAAGGCTACACGGGGGATCTTTATCTTTATTCTTGCGTGTGTGTGCTCTGTTTGAATGCGAGTTTACCCTGTGTGTGTGTACCCTGAATGTGTGTGTGCGTGTGTAACCTGTGTGTGTGTGGTGTGTGTGTGACCTGTGTGTGTGTACCCTGAATGTGTGTGTGTGTACCCTGTGTGTGTACAGTGTGTGCCGTGTGTGTACAGTGTGTGTGTGTGCCCTCTGTGTGTGTGTATTGTACCCTGTGTGTGTCCCCTGTGTGTGTGTGTCCCCTGTGTGTGTGTCCCCTGTGTGTGTGTACCCTGTGTGTGTACCCTGTGTGTGTGTGCCCTGTGTGTGTACCCTGTGTGTGTACAGTGTGTGCCGTGTGTGTACAGTGTGTGTGTGTGCCCTCTGTGTGTGTGTATTGTACCCTGTGTGTGTCCCCTGTGTGTGTGTGTCCCCTGTGTGTGTGTGTCCCCTGTGTGTGTGTGTATTGTCCCCTGTGTGTGTGTACCCTGTGTGTGTGTGTCCCCTGTGTGTGTGTGTCCCCTGTGTGTGTGTGTGTGTACCCTGTGTGTGTGTACCCTGTGTGTCTGTGTCCCCTGTGTGTGTGTGTCCCCTGTGTGTGTGTGTATTGTCCCCTGTGTGTGTGTGTACCCTGTGTGTGTGTACCCTGTGTGTGTGTGTACCCTGTGTGTGTGTGTACCCTGTGTGTGTGTGTGTGCCCTGTGTGTGTGTGTACCCTGTGTGTGTGTGTGTACCCTGTGTGTGTGTGTGTACCCTGTGTGTGTGTGTACCCTGTGTGTGTGTGTGTGTACCCTGTGTGTGTGTGTACCCTGTGTGTGTGTGTCCCCTGTGTGTGTGTACCCTGTGTGTGTGTACCCTGTGTGTGTGTGTGTACCCTGTGTGTGTGTGTACCCTGTGTGTGTGTGTGTGCCCTGTGTGTGTGTGTGTACCCTGTGTGTGTGCCCTGTGTGTGTGTGTGTACCCTGTGTGTGTGTCCCCTGTGTGTGTGTGTGTGTACCCTGTGTGTGTGTGTCCCCTGTGTGTGTGTGTGTGTACCCTGTGTGTGTGTGTGTGTACCCTGTGTGTGTGTGTGTACCCTGTGTGTGTGTTGTGTACCCTGTGTGTGTGTGTGTACCCTGTGTGTGTGTGTACCCTGTGTGTGTGTGTCCCCTGTGTGTGTGTGTACCCTGTGTGTGTGTGTGTACCCTGTGTGTGTGGTGTACCCTGTGTGTATGTGTACCCTGTGTGTGTGTACCCTGTGTGTGTGTGTACCCTGTGTGTGTGTGTACCCTGTGTGTGTGTGTGTCCCCTGTGTGTGTGTGTGTACCCTGTGTGTGTGTGTGTACCCTGTGTGTGTGTGTGTACCCTGTGTGTGTGTGTGTACCCTGTGTGTGTGTGTACCCTGTGTGTGTGTGTACACTGTGTGTGTGTGTACACTGTGTGTGTGTGTACACTGTGTGTGTGTGTACCCTGTGTGTGTGTGTACCCTGTGTGTGTGTGTGTACCCTGTGTGTGTGTGTACCCTGTGTGTGTGTGTACCCTGTGTGTGTGTGTACCCGGTGTGTGTGTGTACCCTGTGTGTGTGTGTGCCCTGTGTGTGTGTGTGCCCTGTGTGTGTGTGTGTGTGCCCTGTGTGTGTGTGTGTGTGCCCTGTGTGTGTGTACCCTGTGTGTGTGTACCCTGTGTGTGTGTACCCTGTGTGTGTGTACCCCTGTTGTGTGTGTACCCCGTGTGTGTGTGTGTCCCCCGTTGTGTGTGTGTACCCTGTGTGTGTGTGTACCCTGTGTGTGTGTGTACCCTGTGTGTGTGTGTACCCTGTGTGTGTGTGTACACTGTGTGTGTGTGTACCCTGTGTGTGTGTGTACACTGTGTGTGTGTGGTACACTGTGTGTTGTGTACCCTGTGTGTGTGTACCCTGTGTGTGTGTGTACCCTGTGTGTGTGTGTACCCTGTGTGTGTACCCGGTGTTGTGTGTACCCTGTGTGTGTGTGTACACTGTGTGTGTGTGTACCCTGTGTGTGGTGTGTACCCTGTGTGTGTACACTGTGTGTGTACCCTGTTTGTGTGTGTACACTGTGTGTGTGTGTTACACTGTGTGTGTGTACACTGTGTGTGTGTGTACACTGTGTGTGGTGTACACTGTGTGTGTGTGTACCCTGTGTGTGTGTGTACCCTGTGTGTGTGTGTACCCTGTGTGTTGTGTGTACCCCTGTGTGTGTGTGTACCCTGTGTGTGTGTGTACCCTGTGTGTGTGTACCCTGTGTGTGTGTGTACCCTGTGTGTGTGTGTACCCTGTGGTGTGTGTGTACCCTGTGTGTGTGTGTGTACCCTGTGTGTGTGTGTACCCTGTGTGTATGTGTACCCTGTGTGTGTGTACCCTGTGTGTGTGTGTACCCTGTGTGGTGTGTGTACCCTGTGTGTGTGTGTGTCCCCTGTGTGTGTGTGTACCCTGTGTGTGTGTGTACCCTGTGTGTGTGTGTACCCTGTGTGTGTGTGTACCCTGTGTGTGTGTACCCTGTGTGTGTGTGTACACTGTGTGTGTGTACCCTGTGTGTGTGTGTACCCTGTGTGTGTGTGTACCCTGTGTGTGTGTGTACCCTGTGTGTGTGTACAGTGTGTGTGTACCCTGTGTGTGTGTGTACCCTGTGTGTGTACCCTGTGTGTGTGTGTACCCTGTGTGTGTACCCTGTGTGTGTGTACAGTGTGTGTGTACCCTGTGTGTGTGTGTACCCTGTGTGTGTGTGTACACTGTGTGTGTACCCTGTGTGTGTGTACAGTGTGTGCCCTGTGTGTGTGTACCCTGTGTGTGTGTACAGTGTGTGCCCTGTGTGTGTGTACCCTGTGTGTTTGTGTGTACCGTGTGTATGTATCTTGTGTGTTTGTGTGTGTACCTTGTGTTTGTACCCTGTGTGGGTGTGTGTGTTCATATACCCTCTGTGTGTTTATGGGGAGCGGTAGGATCTTGGTTGCCGCACTGTGCTATGAACCCGGCCACCCAAGTTCTATTCCTGCTCGCAGTCAACACCAGTGGCGATTATCTGAACCGCTACTGGACCTCCCCTAGGTCGACTCAGCCTCAAATGAGTACCTGGTGCGGTGTGTAAACATCGCCACTGGGGAGTCAAAGGTGGCCGGGCGTGGTGCTGGCCATCGTGTGCCGTGCTGGCCTTCATTGGTGCTCGCTAACAGCACTTGGCCCAACAGTCTGTTAAGGCTACACGGGGGATCTTTATCTTTATTCTTGCGTGTGTGTGCTCTGTTTGAATGCGAGTTTACTCTGTGTGTGTACCCTGAATGTGTGTGCGCGTGTGTAACCTGTGTGTGTGTGTGTGGTGTGTGTGTGATCTGTGTGTGTGTACCCTGAATGTGTGTGTGTATGTGCGTGTGTAACCTGTGTGTGTGTGACCTGTGTGTGACCTGTGTGTGTGTACCCTGAGTGTGTGTGTGTGTGCGTGTGTAACCTGTGTGTGTGTGTGTGGCCTGTGTGTGCTCTACGTGTATGCGTACGTGTGTGTATTAAAATCCTTGACAGGTTGCATCAAGCGTAGACATTCGATGCCTGTGTGTGAGGTGCGCGTGCGTGCGTATATGTGTGTGCGTGTGTGGCACAGTGGCTAGTGCACTGCGGTGCGAGCGTGTGGTTATCCGGGTTCGATTTCCAGCCGCTGAACAAAAGTGGCGAGTAAAATCCGAGCCAGTTCTAGCCCTCTCCTAGATCGACTCGGCCGTAAATTAGTGTTGTCTCTCATTGGTACAGTACATTTTTCTGCATGAGCCTACACGTGGCATTCGCGGATCACGTGTCTAATAATTCACGTGAATCCACGTAAGTGATACATTCCAGCAGCGCGCTACGGTGCGTTGCATCTTGGGGGTAGGCCTCGGCAAGGTAAGGTAAAAGTTAAAAGGTAAAAACAACGAGCCTACTTTTACCCTACCTTTTTTCTTACCACAATACAATCACTCTACCCTACCTTTTACCCTTACCCCATACGAATTACCCGATTACAGGGTAATTACTAGGGAACTACACATGAACAAGGTTTATAACGGTAAATGCTAGGTAGAGCGCTTTATTCATATAGAATATTCTCGATGATTCCAATTTTACACGCTTGTTGTTGTCATTGTTGTTGTTGTCATCATCGTTGTTGTATCCTCAAATCTTGTAACTCAATTTTTACCCACTTCCTAATGTGGTATCGACTGCAAACTTGGTATTCTGATGTCATTCTGATGACAATACTATATTCTATCATAAAAATATATATATTTTTAAACATTCTTTTTTATTTGTTATGTTTCGGCTTGGGTCTAATTGTCCACGGTCCCTTACGTTATGGCAAGTTTCAGGGCCACTTGCTGGAGTCGTGGAGTTCTGCCATTACTGGTACATTTAATAAAAGCGTGTTTTAAAAAAAGTTTGTTTTAATATTACTTATTAAATGGAGGCCACGGACTGCGCCACGGAGCTTTTAGCGTTAAACAAGGTACCGTATTTACCGGGTAATACTTCGCGCTTCCTTTACCCTACCGGGTGATTCTTCCGAGCTACCTTTACCCTACCGGGTAATTCTTCCGAGCTACCTTTACCCTACCGGGTGATTCTTCCGAGCTACCTTTACCCTACCGGGTAATTCTTCCGAGCTACCTTTACCCTACCGGGTGATTCTTCCGAGCTACCTTTACCCTACCTTTTACCTTACCTCTTGGCATTTCGACACCTTTACCCATTTACCCGGTAAAAAGGGTAAATTACCTTGCCTTGCCGGGGCCAGGTGGCTCTGCGGCTCGCAATGGGAGGGGCTCTGAACTCAAACCCCGCTTGGGGGTTGACTCAGCCAATCATCCCTCCGGCATCGATAAAATGAGAGTACCACTGTGGACTTGGCATTGGTCTCCGTACTGTTGGAGGAACTCGCTCCCCGCCATAAGAATGTGGAATTTCCATCACTGGCTCAGGGGCTGTAAACAGGGGACGTGCACCAATGCCTCGATCCTCAAGAATTGATTTCCACGTGGGCCGACACAGATCGTGACGTCACGATCTGTGTTTTTGATATCGCGTCCGCCTATTCGCCGGGGTGCCTTGCAGCGTTTGAGATCTCATCTCACCTCGACACATTTGTGTCCTATGACAGCTCGCCCTTTTTATTTTTACACGCTTTTATTTAACTCACTCTGTCTGTTGTTGTTGTCGTATCCTCAAATCTTGTAACTCAATTTTAACCCGCTTCCCAATGTGGTATGGACTGAAAACTTGGTATACTTATGTCATACTGATGACAATACCATATTCTATCATAAAAAATTAAAATATATTTTTAAACCATCTTTTTACACGCTTTCTATTAACTCACTGTTGTTGTCGTATCCTCAAATCTTGTAACTCAATTTTAACCCACTTCCCAATGTGGTATCGACTGCAAACTTGGTATACTTATGTCATACTGATGACATACTATAATCTATCATTAAAAATAACAAAAATATTTTTAAACCATCTTTTTTTATGTTATGTTTCATCTTGGGTCTAATTATCCACGTTCAACTGACGTTGGCTGTAATTGGCCACGGTCCCTTAAGTTATGGCAAGTTTCGGGGCCACTTCCTGAGTTGTGGAGTTCTGCCATTACTAGTACATTTCATAAAAGCGTGTTTAAAAAAAAAAAAGTTTTTTAAAATATTACTTATTTTGCACAAGCCAACTTGGGACCTGGCCTACCAGCGGGCATTAGTCTACCAGGAGGCGGGGGGGGGGCGGCGATGATTGCCGCCCGAGCCGTTGTTTGATAATACTTCACCGCGCTGGCCAGCGGCGGGTTTGTGTGCGCGAGGGGAACCCAGGACCGGAACAGATATCGCTCGTCGCTCACGTTCGCCGTGACCCAGAATAATGTTTGTGGCGCTGGGTTTATAGCGCAATGCGCTGACTACTGCTCCTCCGCCTCCCGCCCCGCCTGCCCCGCTGTGAGCGAAAGCGGGTGATGAATGCGGGCGGTCTGGCTTTACCACCGGAACTATTTGGATGGGTTTCCAGTGGAGCCCCTCGTTTCCGTCGTAGGAGATGACGGAGCATGAATGAGACAATCTCGTTGGCTCGGCCGGCTGAGCTCGCAGCGTCCCGCACCACGCGGGCGGACAGTTTAAATCATTGCCCAGGTCTCTCCACAGACCGTCATCCCTCCCGTGTCGATAAACTTGAGTCCCTGGGTTCAAATCCCGGTTGCCCCCGCGCCGAAATTTCTACCCCGTGATCTTCCGAGGTCACGGATTCACCTGTGCCCCTAAGGTCGGTCGGACAGCCACGTTGTTGATTGCGTCGCGCCCTGCTGATGAGACGGACCGGAAGCTCCTGTCGGTTACTGGCGAGCACAGCCCACGTGCCACGAGACCCCGAGCGTGGCCGACCGCGTCGAAGCTCGGAAGTCGATTCTAGATTTGAAGCTTTCGTGACTGCAAGGATTCATACTCTTTGGTTTTTTCGGTAAAGTCACGTAGGTAAAAAATAAAAATTAATAAAAGTAAAATAAAAATAAAATAAAAATCACGACGTTTCGGAGGCAACACAAGCTTCCGTCTTCAGGTGGAACCGTCACAGCACGATAGCTGTATCAAGTAAATGAGAAATTCCACCTGAAGACGGAAGCTTGTGTTGCCTCCGAAACGTCGTGATTTTTATTTTATTTTACTTTTATTAATTTAAATGTTTTACCTACGTGACTTGGAAGTTGAGCCGCGTTCAGCCTCCTGGATCGCGGTCGTGCGGGACACTTGGGAGTTCAGTGTGTTGAAGACTCGGGCGGCGATGGAGTAAAGCAAATGGATTGAGCCCCATCTGTGCGGAACTTTTGAGCGTTACCCAGAGGTCGCAAACGGGTTTTGATTCCTTACCCGTACCCGTACCCGGCCGCACCAGGGTCGCAAACGGGTACCCGTACCCGGCCGTACCCGTACCCTACCCGTACCCGTACCCGGGTAGGGTAGGGTACGGGTATCGGGTACCTGATTGCGACCTCTGGGATGAAGTCATGTTGCAGGCGCGGGTGGGTTGATTCTAGGAACTTGAATTGTGAGAAGAGACAAGACGTTGGGAAATGAGTGACAAACGGTGACTCACCAGTGACTCGCGGTCTACCCGTACCCGGCCGCACCAGGGTCGCAAACGGGTACCCGTACCCGGCCGGGTACGGGTAGCCGGGTATCGGGTACCCGATTGCGACCTCTGGCGTTACCCCCTCTCGTTTGTGTTGGTGTTCTCCAGGTGCTCCAACTTCCTCCTGCGTGTCGCACAATCTTTGGGTGGCAGAGTTGGCGCAGTGGTAACACAAGTGCCTGGGTTCGATTTTCGACTCGGGTGCCGGTCTGTGTGGCGTTTGTATCTTCTCTCGCCCCCTGTTCTGCGTGGGTTTCCTCTCATAGCTATAAAAAGCGTACAGTTTAACGGGAATTAGCGAAACTTCCCAATGCTGAAAAATGTCATGCAAATTACTCAATTGGGATTACACGCAGCTGCAGCATCACCCGCTACTCCGACAAACTTGGCAGGACCCTCCTGGAAACGAGTCTTCAGGCTCGGTGGGGCTGCCCTGGGGTAGACGAGCGACAATACATCCAAACATTGCAATGCAGCGCTGTCCTCAAAAGTGCTCTTAGCACGAAAACAAACAGAAACGCGAGGTGACACTTGTGCAGAGGTGGCCGGTGAGGTCAGAGGTCAGAGTGAATAAGTTGGTGCCACTCATAGGCTGGCTTTGACTAAAACGAGTTCTTCATTGCAGTGAGGTGATGGTCTCAGCCTGGTCACCATAGAGACCCGTAGACTCGCATAGAGACCCGTAGACTCGCATAGAGACCCGTAGACTCGCATAGAGACCCGTAGACTCGCATAGAGACCCGTAGACTCACACTGAGACCTATAAACTCGCATAGAGACCCATAGACTCACACAGTGACACATAGACTCGCATAGAGACCCATAGAATCGCATAGAGACACATAGACTCGCATAGAGACCCATAGACTCGCATAGAGACCTATATACTCTCATAGAGACCCGTAGACTCACACTGAGACCTATAAACTCGCATAGAGACCCATAGACTCACACAGGGACACATAGACTCGCATAGAGACCCATAAACTCGCATAGAGACCCATAGACTCACACAGAGACCCGTAGACTCACACAGAGACCCGTAGACTCATATAGAGACCGATAGACTCGTATAGAGACCCGAAGACTCACATAGAGACCTGTAGACTCTCATAGAGACCCACAGACTCACACAGAGACCTATAGACTCGCATAGAGACACATAGACTCACATAGAGACCCGTAGACTCACACAGAGACCCATAGACTCACACAGAGACCCATAGACTCGCATAGAGACCCATAGACTCGCATAGAGACCCATAGACTCACATGGAGACCCATAGACTCCCATAGAGACCCGTAGACTCACACAGAGACCCATAGACTCACATAGAGACCCATAGACTCACATAGAGACCCATAGACCAGAGGTCGCAAACGGGTTTTGATTCCTTACCCGTACCCGGCCGCACCAGGGTCGCAAACGGCTACCCGTACCCTACCCGATACCCGGCTAACCGTACCCGGCCGGGTATCGGGTAGGGTACGGGTATCGGGTACCCGATTGCGACCTCTGGGATGAAGCCATGTTGCAGGCGCGGGTGGGTTGATTCTAGGAACTTGAATTGTGAGAAGAGACAAGACGTTGGGAAATGAGTGACAAACGGTTACTCACCAGTGACTAACGGCCTATCCGTACCCGGCCGCACCAGGGTCGCAAACGGGTACCCGTGCCCGGTCGGGTATGGGTAGCCGGGTATCGGGTAGGGTACGGGTATCGGGTACCCGGTTGCGACCTCTGCCATAGACTCACATCTCGACCCATAGACTCACATAGAGACCCATAGACTCACATCTCGACCCATAGACTCGCATAGAGACCCGTAGACTCACATAGACCGAGTTGTGATGAAACCAGGCTCTCAAGTCCAGCGAGTTCATGAGTTTATGTTCTCAGCCCTGTTGCCAGTCACTGCCAGAATAAACCCCTCCTAATGCATTCGGGTTTTAAGTTAAACTGCCTAATTTCCAACTCTTTGGTCTGAAACTTTCAGTGTGCCCCTTGTGTGCAACGATCGGCTGGCTGACGTAGCCTTGCTACTGCTTCTTGGCACGGTGGAGGCCCCACCGCGTGCCGCCGAGGTCGATGGCTTCGGAGTCTGAAGTCGTCCCCCCCCCCCCCCCGACCTTCCGTGCGTGCAGGAGCGCGAGAGGCGGCCGGGCCGGGGACCCCGTGGCCGTGCCGCCTTCGACGACTTCGCCGACTTTGCCGCCTTTGCCGACTTTGCCGACTTTGCCGCCGCCGCTGGGTGAGATGTCCGATGGCGTCCGCTCCGCGCTGGGAGACGCGCCTGCCCCCCGGCGCTCGCCATGAGGCGGCGTGCGAGTGGCTCGCGACAGCCACGCGCCCAGGCGGCGAGCGACGGCCACGCGGCCACGACGGTCGCCGCGATCAGCGCCGCCGGGAACACCGCCGCCAGCGCCAGCGTCATCGCCAGCGCCAGCGCCGCCACCGCGGGCACGACAACGGCGCTGCTGCTGCTGCGACGCGCCTCCCTCGGCGAGCAGGCCCGGCACGAGCGAGCCATGGCCGCCGGCTCTGAGTGAGTACGGTGACGCGGGGCTCTGGGTGAGTGAGTGGCTCTGGGTGAGTGAGTGGCTCTGGGTGAGTGACTCTGGGTGGGTGAGTGGCTCTGAGTGAGTGAGTGGCTCTGCGTGAGTGAGTGAGTGAGTGGCTCTGGGTGAGTGGCTCTGGGTGAGTGAGTGAGTGGCTCTGGGTGAGTGAGTGGCTCTGGGTGGGTGAGTGAGTGAGTGAGTGGCTCTGGGTGAGTGAGCGAGTGGCTTTGGGTGAGTGAGTGGCTCTGGGTGAGTGAGTGGCTCTGAGTGAGTGAGTGGCTCTGGGTGAGTGGTGAGTGGCTCTGGGTGAGTGAGTCGCGCTGGGTGAGTGAGTGGCTCTGAGTGAGTGAGTGGCTCTGGGTGAGTGAGTGAGTGAGTAAGTGGCTCTGGGTGAGTGAGTGGCTCTGGGTGAGTGAGTGGCTCACCTGGTGAGTGAGTGAGTGGCTCTGGTGAGTGAGTGAGTGGCTCTGGGTGAGTGAGTGAGTGGCTCTGGGTGAGTGAGTGAGTGGCTCACCTGGTGAGTGAGTGGCTCTGGGTGAGTGAGTGGCTCTGGGTGAGTGAGTGGCTCTGGGTGAGTGAGTGGCTCTGGGTGAGTGAGTGGCTCTGGGTGAGTGAGTGGCGCTGGGTGAGTGAGTGAGTGGCTCTGGGTGAGTGAGTGGCTCTGGGTGAGTGAGTGGCTCTGGGTGAGTGAGTGAGTGAGTGGCTCACCTGGTGAGTGAGTGAGTGAGTGGCTCTGGGTGAGTGAGTGGTGCTCTGGGTGAGTGAGTGAGTGGCTCTGGGTGAGTGAGTGAGTGGCTCTGGTGAGTGGCTCTGGGTGAGTGAGTGAGTGGCTCTGGGTGAGTGAGTGGCTCTGGGTGAGTGAGTGGCTCTGAGTGAGTGAGTGGCTCTGGGTGAGTGAGTGGCTCTGAGTGAGTGAGTGGCTCTGGGTGAGTGGCTCTGGTGAGTGAGTGAGTGGCTCTGGTGAGTGAGTGAGTGGTCTGAGTGAGTGAGTGGCTCTGGGTGAGTGAGTGAGTGAGTGGCTCTGGGTGAGTGGCTCTGGGTGAGTGAGAGAGTGGCTCTGGGTGAGTGAGTGGCTCTGGGTGAGTGAGTGAGTGGCTGTGAGTGAGTGAGTGGCTCTGGGTGAGTGAGTGAGTGGCTGTGGGTGAGTGAGTGAGTGGCTCTGGGTGAGTGAGTGGCTCTGGGTGAGTGAGTGAGTGAGTGGCTCTGGGTGAGTGAGTGAGTGAGTGGCTCTGGGTGAGTGAGTGAGTGAGTGGCTCTGGGTGAGTGAGTGAGTGAGTGGCTCTGGGTGAGTGAATGAGTGGCTGTGGGTGAGTGAGTGACTCTGGGTGAGTGAGTGAGTGGCTCTGGGTGAGTGAGTGGCTCTGGGTGAGTGAGTGGCTCTGGGTGAGTGAGTGAGTGAGTGGCTCTGGGTGAGTGAGTGAGTGGCTCTGGGTGAGTGAGTGAGTGAGTGATCGGCTCTGGGTGAGTGAGTGAGTGGCTCTGGGTGAGTGAATGAGTGGCTGTGGGTGAGTGAGTGACTCTGGGTGAGTGAGTGGCTCTGGGTGAGTGAGTGGCTCTAGGTGAGTGAGTGAGTGAGTGACTCTGGGTGAGTGAGTGAGTGGCTGTGGGTGAGTGAGTGAGTGGCTCTGGGTGAGTGAGTGAGTGAGTGATCGGCTCTGGGTGAGTGAGTGAGTGGCTCTGGGTGAGTGAATGAGTGGCTGTGGGTGAGTGAGTGACTCTGGGTGAGTGAGTGGCTCTGGGTGAGTGAGTGGCTCTAGGTGAGTGAGTGAGTGAGTGGCTCTGGGTGAGTGAGTGGCTCTGGGTGAGTGAGTGAGTGGCTGTGGGTGAGTGAGTGACTCTGGGTGAGTGAGTGAGTGGCTCTGGGTGAGTGAGTGAGTGAGTGGCTCTGGGTGAGTGAGTGAGTGGCTCTGGGTGAGTGAGTGAGTGAGTGATCGGCTCTGGGTGAGTGAGTGAGTGGCTCTGGGTGAGTGAATGAGTGGCTGTGGGTGAGTGAGTGACTCTGGGTGAGTGAGTGGCTCTGGGTGAGTGAGTGGCTCTAGGTGAGTGAGTGAGTGAGTGGCTCTGGGTGAGTGAGTGGCTCTGGGTGAGTGAGTGGGTGGCTGTGGGTGAGTGAGTGACTCTGGGTGAGTGAGTGAGTGGCTCTGGGTGAGTGAGTGGCTCTGGGTGAGTGAGTGGCTCTGGGTGAGTGAGTGGCTCTGGGTGAGTGAGTGAGTGGCTGTGGGTGAGTGAGTGACTCTGGGTGAGTGAGTGGCTCTGGGTGAGTGAGTGAGTGGCTCTGGGTGAGTGAGTGAGTGGCTCTGGGTGAGTGAATGAGTGGCTGTGGGTGAGTGAGTGACTCTGGGTGAGTGAGTGGCTCTGGGTGAGTGAGTGAGTGAGTGAGTGATCGGCTCTGGGTGAGTGAGTGAGTGGCTCTGGGTGAGTGAGTGAGTGGCTGTGGGTGAGTGAGTGACTCTGGGTGAGTGAGTGGCTCTGGGTGAGTGAGTGAGTGAGTGATCGGCTCTGGGTGAATGAGTGAGTGGCTCTGAGTGAGTGAGTGAGTGGCTCTGGGTGAGTGAGTGAGTGAGTGGCTCTGGGTGAGTGAGTGAGTGGCTCTGGGTGAGTGAGTGGCTCTGAGTGAGTGAGTGGCTCTGGGTGAGTGAGTGAGTGGCTCTGGGTGAGTGAGTGAGTGGCTCTGGGTGAGTGAGTGAGTGGCTCTGAGTGAGTGAGTGAGTGGCTCTGGGTGAGTGAGTGAGTGGCTCTGGGTGAGTGAGTGAGTGGCTCTGGGTGAGTGAGTGAGTGGCTCTGGGTGAGTGAGTGAGTGAGTGGCTCTGGGTGAGTGAGTGAGTGGCTCTGGGTGAGTGAGTGGCTCTGGGTGAGTGAGTGAGTGGCTCTGGGTGAGTGAGTGAGTGGCTCGGGGTGAGTGAGTGGCTAGCAGGGTGAGTGAGTGGCTAGCGGGGTGAGTGAGTGAGTGGCTCTGAGTGAGTGAGTGGCTCTGGGGTGAGTGAGTGAGTGGCTCTGGGTGAGTGAGTGGCTCTGAGTGAGTGAGTGAGTGGCTCTGGGTGAGTGAGTGAGTGGCTCTGGGTGAGTGAGTGGCTCTGGGTGAGTGAGTAGTGAGTGAGTGAGTGGCTCTGGGTGAGTGAGTGAGTGAGTGAGTGGCTCTGGGTGAGTGAGTGAGTGAGTGAGTGGCTCTGGGTGAGTGAGTGAGTGAGTGGCTCTGGGTGAGTGAGTGGCTCTGGGTGAGTGAGTGGCTCTGGGTGAGTGAGTGGCTCTGGGTGAGTGAGTGGCTCTGAGTGAGTGAGTGAGTGAGTGGCTCTGGGTGACTGAGTGGCTCTGGGTGAGTGAGTGGCTCTGGGTGAGTGAGTGGCTCTGGGTGAGTGAGTGGCTCTGGGTGAGTGAGTGGCTCTGAGTGAGTGAGTGGCTCTGAGTGAGTGAGTGGCTCTGGGTGAGTGAGTGAGTGAGTGGGTCTGGGTGAGTGAGTGAGTGGCTCTGGGTGAGTGAGTGAGTGGCTCTGGGTGAGTGAGTGAGTGGCTCTGGGTGAGTGAGTAGCTCTGAGTGAATGAGTGAGTGGCTCTGGGTGAGTGAGTGGCTCTGAGTGAGTGAGTGAGTGGCTCTGGGTGAGTGAGTGTGTGGCTCTGGGTGAGTGAGTGAGTGAGTGGCTCTGGGTGAGTGAGTGGCTCTGGGTGAGTGAGTGAGTGAGTGGCTCTGGGTGAGTGAGTGAGTGGCTCTGGGTGAGTGAGTGAGTGGCTCTGGGTGAGTGAGTGAGTGGCTCTGGGTGAGTGAGTGAGTGGCTCTGGGTGAGTGAGTGAGTGGCTCTGGGTGAGTGAGTGAGTGGCTGTGGGTGAGTGAGTGGCTCTGGGTGAGTGAGTGAGTGGCTCTGGGTGAGTGGCTCTGGGTGAGTGAGTGAGTGACTCTGGGTGAGTGAGTGAGTGACTCTGGGTGAGTGAGTGAGTGACTCTGGGTGAGTGAGTGAGTGGCTCTGGGTGAGTGAGTGAGTGAGTGACTCTGGGTGAGTGAGTGGCTCTGGGTGAGTGAGTGGCTCTGGGTGAGAGAGTGACTCTGGGTGAGCGAGTGGCTCTGAGTGAGTGAGTGGCTCTGAGTGAGTGAGTGAGTGACTCTGGGTGAGTGAGTGGCTCTGGGTGAGTGAGTGAGTGAGTGACTCTGGGTGAGCGAGTGGCTCTGGGTGGGTGAGTGGCTCTGGCTGGGTGAGTGGCTCTGGCTGGGTGAGTGGCTCTGGCTGGGTGAGTGAGTGAGTGGCTCTGGGTGAGTGAGTGGCTCTGGCTGGGTGAGTGAGTGAGTGGCTCTGAGTGAGTGAGTGGCTCTGGGTCAGTGAGTGGCTCTGGGTGAGTGAGTGAGTGAGTGGCTCTGAGTGAGTGAGTGAGTGGCTCTGGGTCAGTGAGTGGCTCTGGGTGAGTGAGTGAGTGGCTCTGGGTGAGTGAGTGAGTGGCTCTGAGTGAGTGAGTGAGTGGCTCTGGGTAAGTGTGTGGCTCTGGGTGAGTGACACGTGGCTCTGAGTGAGTGAGTGGCTTTGAGTGAGTGACGTGTGGCTCTGAGTGAGTATGACGGGTGAGACTGGGCTGACTGAGGTGGCACAGCACTGATTGAATGCACCGTGCTGGCGTCGAGTGCCTACCACGGTAGCGCGCCGTCGTCTCAGCCCCGTTATTCACGTTGACCGCACTGCAGCATTTTCACCACCTCGGGGAGACCAGGCCAGGTTCACGTATGCGTTTGTGGCTGGTGGTGATGGTCATTGTGTGTGCTTTGGCATGTTTCTGGTTGCCGTGTCGCACACGTTTGCGTGTATGTACGGTGCCTCTCGTGTATTTGGACAGGTGGCACGAGATACCGACTGTCGGAGGGAGAGCGAGGGGTGCGTGTATTTGTGCGTGTTGCCTGTCCGTGTGTTTGTGACGCAGTGGCGAGAGGTGGCGCAGTGATTTAGCACACTGCGCTACAAACACGGCGACCCCAGTCTGATTTCTGCTCCCTTGGATCTACTCGGCGTTAAATCAGTACCTCGCGGTGTGTGTGAACGTTACCACTGGGGAGACAAAGGTGGTTGGGCGTGGTGTTGGTAGCCCTCGCGTGCCATGCGGACCTTCATAGGTGCTCGCTAACAGCACTTGCCCTGACAGTGTTAATGCTATATGGGTGATCTTTGTCTTTGTGTGTGCTTATGACTGCCGAACAAACCCGGCAACTGAGAGTTAATTGCTGGCCTTAAGGCTCAAAGTACATTCTAGAGCCTCGCATTGGAGTGTGTGTGTGTGTGTTGGTGCGAGTGGGGAAGCAGTGGTGTAGCGGTTAGCACACTCCGCTACGAATCCCACGACCCAAGTTCTATTTCTGCTCACAGTCAACACCAGTCACGATTATCTGAACCGGTACTGGGCCCTCCCCAGGTCTACTCGGCCTCAAAAGGAGTTCCTGGTGCAATGCGGTGCTGGCCACCCTCTCCTCATGTGCCATGCCGGCCACTAGCACTTGCTCCTACAGTCTATTAAGGCTGCACGGGGATCTTTGTCTTTCATTTTACGGGGGAGTAAGCTGCTTTGAGATGCAAGCGCCGCATGGGGTCTTGACGATGCCTGGGATCGGAGTGGCCTCCTCTCGATTTAAAGCTTTCGTGACTGCAGGGATTCATCTTCTTGGTTCTTTCGGTAAAGTCACGTAGAAGGGAAATAATAAAATAATAAAAATTAAACATAATAAAATAATTCTCACGACGTTTCGGCCACAACGCAAGCAGCCGTCCTGTTCTTCACCTGAGGACGGCTGCTTGCATTGTGGCCGAAACGTCGTGAGAATTGTATTTTATTATGTAGTATTTTTATTATTGTATTATTCCCATTCTACGTGACTTTACCGAAAGAACCAAGTAGATGGCCTCCTCTCCTTCACTCCCGTCTCGCAGTGCGTCCGCCGGGGCTGCATTCTGCTTGGTCGCTACGAGGATCGCTTGACCTGCTGGGGGTGGCTGCTTGCAACGATGCGTCTGTATGCGTTGCACTTGCTCCGACAGTCTGTTCAGGCTTTTTCGGTAAAGTCACGTAGGTAAAAAATAAAAATAAAATAAATTATTACTTCTATTAAATTTATTTATATTTTGTACCTACATGACTTTACCGAAAAAGCCGAAGAGTATGAATCCTTGCAGTCACAAAAGCTTCAAATCTAGAATTAGTCTGTTCAGGCTATGGGTGGTAAGCAGGGCGGGGGTGTGCAGTCTGCGTGTGTGTGTATGTGAGTGGTGGCTCAGTGGCTCGCACGTTGCGCCTATGAGCGTACGCACCGGAGTCTTGAGTTTTGGCCACGGCTAGCATCTGTGGCACGTTCTATCCGAACAGGACCTGGGCCTCCCCGAGGTAGACTCGCCATTTCAAGCGATTACCTGGTCGGGTTATATTTCTAGTCAACGGTGGGCGACCAAGGCAACTGGCTGGGCGTGGCGCTGGTGGCCGCAACACCTCCTGGTGGGTGATGCCGGCCCTGTAGCAGAGGTCGCAAACGGGTTTTGATTCCTTACCCGTACCCGTACCCGGCCGCACCAGGGTCGCAAACGGCTACCCGTACCCGGCCGGGTACGGGTAGCCGGGTATTGGGTAGGGTATGGGTATCGGGTACCCGGTTGCGACCTCTGCCCTGTAGCCGGTGCCCGCTCACTGGATCGAGCCGCACAGCCTGCACGGCGGCGGCCGCGCGGGGGAATCTCTCTTTGTCCCTCGCGTGGCTTGTCGCGGGTGGGGAATTTTTCATTGCCCGGGCCTCGGTTCTGGCGACACAAGGAGTTCGATTTCCGGCCACCCACACGGCACATCCGTCGCCAGCAACCGGCATCCGCCCGACCCGGTTCGGGTGCCCGGCCGTGGCCATCGCTCGGTAATCCCGCGACGGCGCTGGAAACGAGGACGCCGTCGTTTGCCGGCGCCGGGGTCCAAGTTGGCCAAGAGTCGGAAAGATGACGTTGCCGGATGACTCAATTGGAATTTCACGCATAGCAACAGCGCCCACTACTGGCAGGCTCGTGCTAGTGGGGGGGGGTAGCACATGGACTGCTGGCACCGGGGTGCCAGAGGTCGCAAACGGGTTTTGATTCCTTACCCGTACCCGGCCGCACCAGGGTCGCAAATGGGTACCCGTACCCGTACCCGGCCGGGTACGGGTACCCGTTCCCTACCCGTACCCTACCCGAAATGAGTGACAAACGGTTACTCACCAGTGACTCACGGCCTACCCGTACCCGTACCTGGCCGCACCAGGGTCGCTAACGGCTACCCGTACCCGTACCCGGCCGGGTACGGGTACGGGTAGCCGGGTGTCGGGTAGGGTACGGGTATCGGGTACCCGGTTGCGACCTCTGCGGGGTGCCCGTCAGGGGTTTTTGGATGAGATGCAAGTCGCTTATCGGGTGTCAAGTGCTCTGAGACTCCCTGGCGTGTGATCAAAAACAATAAATTATTATTTATTACTGCTTGGGGGTCCCCTTTAGGTCCACTCAGCCTAAGATGTGTAGCCTGTACAGGGTTATGGTTCTGGGTTTTACTGTTTTTATTTGTCGTTCTGCTCGTTGACTCGGGCAAGCCTCGTTGAGCCTCAAGACTCTTTTTCAAGAGAGCCCTGCCAGGCGTTCGCAGCGGGGAAGCGACGATTGCCACGCGATTCCCGATGAAGTAAACGTTTAAAACGTCGCCAAGTTTGGAAGAGGACACCGGCACGCCAATGCCTTCCTCTTCGCAAAACGACGTCACGGAATATTCGACATCTGCTGCGAAGCAGACGCCACTTACACCATTGGAACCTCATTTGCCAGTAAAAATATGATACTTGTTTTTTTACGCTTCTTTCTGGCAACAAACCTGACAGGGTAAAAAACCAATTATCATATTTTTTACTGGCAAAGGAGGTTCCAATGGTGTCAATGCTTACCCCGAGCTCTCATACTCTGATGGTGCATTGTCTTTGAGTTGTGCGCTTTTTGGCGTCATCTGGTTCAACACCATGTGAGACTAGCCTCTAAGGAAAGCTGTCTCGGGTGTGGAGCAATCAAATTCAAGGACAGCGCATACATTATCAGAGTTGTAATTTTTGTTTGCATTATGACTGCAGGTATTGTGGTCAATGCAAACATGACTCCTTGTAAAAAAGGTGTCAGTTTTGTTGCCAGATAAAAGGGTAAAAAAACAATTATCAGACGCCACTTATTCACGGTCGACGCACACCGCAGTATTAACCGGGCCGGCCTGCCAGATTCGAACTGAGAACATCCGTAACGAGCGGCGAGCTGCAGCCGGCCCGTAGCACTGCCCTGGTCGGGGTTTTGTTGGTTTGGGGATGCAGGGGGTTAGGTTTTAGTGCTCGGCTTTGGGGTTCGTGGTTCAGGGCAGTTAGAGTTGCGGGTTTTGGAAAACGGCGGCCCCTCAGCTCCCGGTGTTTTCACCGGGCTTCCGCGGGGACGTGCATGTGCCGACCGCCCCTGCGTGGCTGCGGTGATGTCTTTGAGACGCGGCTGCTTCCCGCGCCGTTTAAAACCCTCCCCACGTTTCACGGTGCCTGTGTGAGCACGGGGAAGACAAAGTAGGCGGGGCAGACGTGATGCTCGTGAGCACGTGTGCAGTACTGACCTAAATAGGCGCTCGCTAATACCTCCGGCCGCCGCGGTCTCTGTGACTGATTGTGTGCCCTCCCCCCCACCCACCCCCCCTTTGTGTCCGTGCATGCGTCTCTCCCTCCACCGTCTTACTTTGTTCGTGGTAATTAGGGTAATGGTTTGTACGGTCATTCCATTACCGCGTCGGTGCACTCTGCGTTGAGATGCTCAGGCAGCGCGCTGGTCACGGCGAGAAGTGCCTGGGTTGCATTCCCGACTCCGGCGTCTCTCCGTTCCGGCGTAGTAGGTTTCCTCCGGGTTCTCCGATTTCCTCCCAATTGGGATCGCACACACACAGCAACAATTCCGTCCCTTGCTGCATAAAACTTGGAAGGGCCCCTTCCCCCCCCCCGGCTCTTGAGACTCAGGATTTACCTGGGCAAACGAGATGAATAAATAGATTTTTTTTTATCGTGAGCAGGTGCTGTGTGGATTGTCTCAAGGCTGTGTGAGAGCTTGCGACGGCCTGGGAAGGCCTTCATCCAGCATTGAAATGGCCACGTGTAACCATGACGACGGATAACGACTAAAACTCATCTTGTGTGGCGGTTGCACTTTGACTGGTGGGCTTTGAACGATTCCTCGATTCGTGGACATCGTTAATGAAGACCTTTATCGATCCGTTTAATCCTGCGTCTTGAGGATCAAATTAGTGACCCCATGTGGCATCTGAGCTGTTTCTGCTCCTCCGCCGTCTCCAAGCCGCACTGATGGACGTGTGGAGAGACCGTCATCCGTGAGCAGAATGACAGAGCGCTGTACGCGATTGACAACAATGACAACAACAATAATATTATTGTGACGGAGCTTTATTCCAAGAGGGACGAACGGGATTGAACAAACTTGATTTGGAGCTTTCGTGACTGCAGGAATTACTCTTTGGTTCTTTCGGTTAAGTCACGTAGAAAGCGAAAATTAACTAAGTAATAGCATACGACGTTTCGATCGCAACGCAAGCAATCATCATCGGGTACAAATGAAAGAGAAAACAAACCTAGTAAACTTATAAATATAATAAAATAATAAAAATAAAACATAATAAAATAATTCTCACGACGTTTCGGCCACAACGCAAGCAGCCGTCCTCAGGTGAAGAACAGGTCTGTCGAGAAGACAGACCACAACAGACCACAACGCAAGCAGCCGTCCTCAGGTGAAGAACAGGTCTGTCGGGATGACAGACCTGTTCTTCACCTGAGGACGGCTGCTTGCGTTGTGGCCGAAACGTCGTGAGAATTATTTTATTATGTTTTATTTTTATTATTTTATTATTTCCCTTCTACGTGACTTTACCGAAAGAACCAAGAAGATGAATCCCTGCAGTCACTAAAGCTTTAAATCGAAATTTATAAATACAATGCAATACAACAGAGAGAGTCGGCTAACGTAACAGTCAACACCCTGCCTGGTTGATTACGTTCTTCCAAAGAGATGGAACAGACCTGGCAGGATGTACACAACAAGCAATGCAAGTCGGGGAGCAGGAGAGGGCATTCATGAATGGAACCGTTGGCCCGGAGTTGCCAGGAGGTGTCAGCTGTTTCGTGCCTGACGACCCTGCACCAACCTCCCTCCCCCCCCCAAGTGGTTCAGGGTTAGGGGTCAGGGGTCGGACACCAGCCGAACCCACAGGGCAAGCATTTTCTCCTCGGCACAGTGCGAGAACATCCGTGGAGCTGTTGATGATGATGGTGACAAAGATGATGTGTTGATGTTGATGGCAGTGTAGGTGTCATGGTGCTGATGTGATGATGGCTATCGTGATTATTGATGATGGCAATGTAAAAGATGATGTAATTATGATTGGGGTTGCTCATGGTGATAATGACGTGATATTCATGGCCTTTTGACGTCCTCTGGTCTAACACCATTTGAGACGAGGCTCAAAAGAAAGCTGTCTCTGCTGTGGACCAATCAGTTTCAAAGACAATGCATATATTATCAGAGCGTGTTTTTTGTTTGCATTCTTTCTGACCACAAGTATTGTGGTTAATGCAGACATGATTCCTTGTAAAAGGTTTCAGTTTGGTGTTTTAACATCTTAACACCTGTTTTGTTGCCAGAAAAAAAGGGGAAAACCTATTCTCATATTTTGGTACTGGCAAAGGAGGTCCTATGACATGGTAATGAAGTTACTGGCATGATGTTATGATGGTGTTGGTAATGATGACAACAATGAGGATGCAATGATTATGTGATGATGACAATCGTGGAACGCAATTCTACAAACAAACGTTAACCTGCTCATCTCTCTTGGTGACCCTGAGCATCAGTGGAAATTCCACAGTCTTATGGAGGGTGCTTGGCCACAAAGTGATTGCTATTTTATCTACCCTGGAGGTTGAAATATCCACAGAATTTGGAATCTTATTTGTAGAAAAATAATTCACAAAATGACTTAGGGCTGTGTGTGTATGCGAGTGTGTGTGTAAGCCGTGTAGTAGTGATGGTGGTGTGTGTGTGTGTGTGGGGAGCGGTATTTTAACAGTTAGCGTGCTGCGCTATGAACCTGGTGACCCGGGTTCGATTACCGCTCATGGTAAACACCAGTGACGATTATCTGAACCGGTCCTGGGCCTCCCCTAGGTCGACTCGGCCTCAAATGAGTACCTGGTGCGATGCATAAACATCGCCATTGGGGAAACAAAGGCGGCCGGGCGTGGTGTTAGCCACCCACCCCTCGTGTGCCGTGCCGGTCTTCATAGGTGCTCGCTAACAGCACTTTCCCCAACGGTCTGTGAAGGCTATACGGGGGATCTTTGGATTTGTCTTTGTGCGTACATGGGGGAACAGTGGCGCTGTGATTCGCACACTGCGCTATAAACCCGGCGACACGCATTAGTTTCTGGCTCACGGGAAATAATTGTGGAGAATGTTTGAACCAATCCTTAACTTATTCTCAGTCGTTTTAGCCTGAAATTAGTAACAGAGAGACAAATACAAATATCCCCCAGATAGCTCTAAACAGACTGTTGGGGCAAATGCTGTTAGCGAGCACCTGTGAAGGCCGGCACGGCACACGAGGGGTGGGTAGCCAGCCGCCTTTGTCTTCCCCTTACTAAGGGGTACACACTGCACCGGGTACTCATTTGAGGCCGAGTCGACCTAGGGGAGGCCCAGAACCAATTCAGATATTCGTCACCGACGTTGGCCGTGAACGGGAATCGAACTCGGGTCGCCGGGTCCGTAGCGCAGCGCGTTTAAACGCTACGATACCGCTCCTCGCAACACAGACTCGGAGGCACATCATGGGCACACAAGACAAAGACACGCAGACAGACACGCAGAGACAGACGGACGCACGCACGCACGCGCGCGTGCGCGGGAGAGATGAGAGTCGTGGCTGACATTGGTGAATGCTAATTTGGCAGAGCTAGCCGCAGCCACCCTGCCCCTCCTAGCCGCCCCCTCCCCTCCACCCCTGCCCCCCCCCCCCCCACACATTATTGATGCTCAGTGTGGGTGGGGGGCCCGTACACGTGCACTTCAATTAGCAGCCCCAAGAAATGGTGCCGGCCAGAACCTCGCCGTGTGTGTGTGCGTACGTGACCAGGCTGCCAACCACGACCCACTGCTGTGTGTGTGTGAGCGTGTGCGTGTTGTGAGCTTTGTGAGCGTGTGTTAGTGCAGTGGTTAGCGCACTGCGCTACGAACCCGGCGACCCAAGTTTGATTCCCGCTCACGAGCAATATAACTGTGACGAACATTTGAACCGGTCCTGGGCCTCCCCTAGGTCGACTCGGCCACAAATGAGTACCTTGTGCAATGCACTAAATGGCACGGCTGTGGAGACAAAGGTGGCCGGGCGTGGTCTTGGCCACCCACCCCCCTCGGGCGTTGTGCCAGTCTTCGTCGGTGCTCGCTAACACCACCTTGCCTCAACAGTCTCTTAAGGTAAAGTCACGTAGAAGGGAAAAAAAAAGCAAAATATATTATTAATCTAGTATATTATTAATTTATATTGGAATGGTTTATTATTTATTGTTTTATTATTTCCCTTCTACGTGACCTTACCGAAAGAACCAAGAAGATGAATCCCTGCAGTCACGAAAGCTTTAAATCGAAATTTAGTCCCTTAAGGCTACACAAGGGATCTTTACCTTTGTTTGCTTGCTGTGACCAGCTTTGCGGTGGTTACACTCTGCTCCACTTGACCCGGGTTCGATTGCAGGTCATGGCACGCAATACCACGTGGCCGATCTGAACCTCGTGTGTGCTTCCCCTAGGTCGATGCAGCCTAAAACGAGTGCTAGCGACGGTACAGTCGGCGCGCGGGCGGCCGCAGGATGTCACGCGCCGCGTGAGGTCGCTTCCCGGCCATAGCCGACATCTCTTGGGTTGACTCGGCCGAGACACGACTTCCCGATACAGCGTGCGGTCAGCGGCGAGTTGGGAGACACGGCGGTGCGCGGGCGCGGCGCTGGCTCTGCCGCCTCCCTCCCCCGCGTGCCGGGCACGCGGGGGAGGGAGGGAGGGGGGGGGCGGGAGATGGATCTCTCTCGGTGACGCTCGACCGTGCCGCTCGCAGGCCCGAGTCCGTCGAAGCGAGCCCCGTGGTGGACAAGTCCGGCACCCTCCCGCAGCACTCGCACAGCAGCTCCGGGACGACCCCGCACGCCGGCGCCGGCTCGCTGCACGCCGGCGCCGGCTCTCTGCACGCGGGCGCCGGCACGCAGCACCCGCACTTCGGCACCGGCGCGCTGCACCCGCCGGGCGTAGCGCAGCTCGCCCACCCTGGCCCCGGCGCGCTGCACCCGCTCGGCAGTTCGCAGCACGTGCAGCAGGCGCAGCACGCCGGCGGCGCTGGCCCGCAGCACGCGCAACAGGCGCAGCACGTGCACGCCGGCGCGCTGCACGTGCAACATTCGCAGGCCGCTGCGCAATACACGCAGCACGCCGCGGCGCAGGTGCAGCATGCGCAGCTGGTGCAGCACGTGCCGCAAATGCAGCTGGTGCAGCACCCGCACGCCGGCGCGGGGGCACAGCACTTGTTCGTCAGCGGCGTGTCGGCTGTGCTGAAGCACAGTGGCCCCGTGCAGCAGCAGCAGCAGCACGCTGTCGTGCGGGGACAGCAGCAGCAGCAGCAGCACGCCGGCATGAGTGTCGGGGCAGCGCAGCACGGATACCTCGGCCTCCCCTACACGGTGAGGCCCGGCGCTGAGCCGCTACTACCTCTCCCCTCTCACCTCACTCCCCTCCACGCTCTCTGTGTGACGCAAGGGGGCGCCAGGGACTCATCATTAACTCTGAGGTCCGGCATTGGTAGTGCACCCGCAATGTTTGAAGCACGTCTGCTGGATGAAGCACTGAATGTCAAAACCGTATTAAACCAATTCTGTTGAGAGAGAAAAAAATCACTTCCAGAAGTCCGTGTGGCTGATGGGATTTTATTTATGCGGGGGGGGGGGGGGTATAGATAGATATCTGAAACACGAGTCTATTGTCTGCTTATTTATTAATCATTCTTCGTCTTTGCAGAAACAAACATACATGGGCCACACGCGGTCAACTCGTGCAGCGTTGTAAAGAGAGGGCAGTGAGGTTACGAGGCCGTGGGGGGGCCGTGGGGGGGGCCGTGGGGGAGGCCATGGGGGGGGGCGTGGGGGGGCCATGGGGGGGGGCGTGGGGGGGCCGTGGGGGAGGCCGTGGGGGGGCCATGGGGGAGGCCGTGGGGGGGCCATGGGGGAGGCCGTGGGGGAGGCCGTGGGGGGGCCGTGGGGGGGCCGTGGGGGGGCCGCGCGCGGTGTCGGTTTCAGCGATGGCCATCGTGCTCACCGTGCGTGCCGTGTCGGCGTCGATGTCCCTTTCAGGACCACAACTACGGGGCCCCCCCGCCGCCCACGCCCCCGGCCTCCCCTCCGCCGCTGCACCCCCTGAAGGGAGGGGGCCGCCTGCCCGCCTGCGCCCCCCGCTGCGCCGTCTCCTCTCCCCACCAGCAGCAGCAGCAGCAGCCGCCGCACGGAGCGCAGGCGGTGTACGGTCACGCGCGCGCGCCGCTGGCGCCCGGCGCGTGGGCCGCGACAGTGCAGGGAAGCGGCGGCTACTCGTTCTCCAGCCCCACCACACTGCAGAGGAGGCAGCGCCAGCAGCAGCAGCAGCAGCAGCCGGGCGTGGGCGGCAGGCGAGCGTCGCTGGGAGGGTCGTGGAGCCAGAGTGACGCTGGGTACGTTGTTTGTCGTCGTCGTCGTCATCGCTGCGCGGGGCGTTGTTGTTGTCGAGGGAATTGAATGGCCGCGCGATGAATCACGCGGCTCACGACGGCGATAGTTGTCGTAGTTCTTTGGGTCGTGGAGCATCTGCGAGTTTGGTGGCGACTGGGTGGTGAGCCGTTCCCCCAGGCAGCGTGGTGCACTGCTCGCTGTGGAATTTATCACCGAGCGCTGGCAACGAGGTCACGGGGATTTGAGGGATGGTGGTGATGGTGGGTGTTGGTGGTGGTGGTGAGCGTGGCGACGATGGTGATGGTGACGATGTTCTTGCAGGGTGTTGCGGCAGAGGAGGCAGCCTGCCAACAGGAAGGGCTTCTCTCCCGGTAAGAGGAAGTCGCTGCGTGGCGGCCTCGTGCAATTTGTCTGTTCTCATATGAACATCTTCTTGGTTCTTTCGGTAAGGTCACGTAGAAGGGAAATAATTAAATAATAAAAATAAAAAATAATAAAATTATTCTCACGACGTTTCGGCCACAACGCAAGCAGCCATCCTCAGGTGAAGAACATGTCTGTCGGGGAGACAGCGTTGTGGCCGAAACGTCGTGAGAATTAATTTATTATGTTTTTTAAAAATTATATTATCTTCTACGTGACCTTACCGAAAGAACCAAGAAGATGAATCCCTGCAGTCACAAAAGCTTCAAATCGAAATTTAGTCTCTTCAGGCTACACAAGGGATCTTGGCCTTTGTTTGCTTGCTGTGACCAGCTTTGCGGTGGTTACACTCTGCTCCACTTGACCTGGGTTCGATTTCAGGTCATGGCACGCAATACCACGTGGCCGATCTGAACCTCGTGTGTGCTTCCCCTAGGTCGATGCAGCCTCTACGGCCCTCTGTCAGTCTCCCGCTGGATGAATTGATACGGAACATAATTGATGAATGTTCAAAGATTACACCTGTAACCTTAACATAAAATCCTTAATCCATTTCAAAAGAAAATTCGTGCGTGCATTAAAGTCAATTTGAACATTTGTTAAAAAAATATAACAACCCTACGTGTCCTGACATTTGGGACACGCTGTATAAATGGGAGCTGTGTGTTGTAGGCAGCACAAGTTTATGCTGTGTGTGAACCGACTTGTCATCATTCTTGTGATGTGCTTGTGGTTGTCATTGCTGTTGTTGAGATTGTGGTTGTGATTGCCGTTGTTGAGATTGTGGTTGTGATTGCTGTTGTTGAGATTGTGGTTGTGATTGCTGTTGTTGAGATTGTGGTTGTCATTGCTGTTGTTGAGATTGTGGTTGTGATTGCTGTTGTTGAGATTGTGGTTGTGATTGCTGTTGTTGAGATTGTGGTTGTGATTGTTGTTGTTGAGATTGTGGTTGTGATTGTTGTTGTTGAGATTGTGGTTGTGATTGTTGTTGTTGTGGTTGTGCTTGGACTCCAGACGGGACGGGGGAGCAGCGCGCGTGCCGTCCGGGCCCACGGCCGCCCCTCCCCACCTCCCCTCCAAGCGGCGGCGTCGGCGCCAGGAGCCGCGACTCCTCCGAGCAGCAGGCGCAGGCCGGCTCCACGGCGGCGCCGCCGCCGGAGGAGGACGAGGAGGATGAGGAGGACGACGACGAGGAGGAAGAGGAGGCGGAGGAGGACGAGGAGGACGAGGAGGAGGAGGAAGAGGAGGAGGAGGAGCTGCCCGCGTGCATGACGGTGTCCTACACGGCAGTCCAGCAGTCCCCCACGACACTCACGCTCATGGCGAATCGCGCCGTTCCTGCTGCGGGCGGCGCGGCGGGGCCAGCGGGGCGGCGGCGGGGGCGGCCGTGTCGGCGGCGGCGGCACGAGGCCCCGCGCGCCCGCGCTCGCTGTCTCAGGAGCGCGGGCGCGCGGCGGGGAGGGCGGCGGCCGGCGACGGCGGCGACGGCGCTGACGGCGGCGACGGCGCTGGCAAGGCGTTCTCGCCGATGACGGCGGCGGCCGCCGTGAAGCGCAAGCGGAGCGCGGTCGGCAGGCAGCGCCGGCCGGCGGCGCGGGCCAAGAAGGTCGGTACCGGAGCCGCACGGACGTGTGCGATCGCCGCGTTGACGGCGCCCGCCCGTTCTGGTACAGCCAAACTTGGTGGTGCTTTGTGAATCGGCCAAGAAGGAACGATGATGATGACGATGGGGTGGTGCGCATCTCCATTGGCCAATTAAGGAAAACCGCTCGTGGCATCCCACAAAGCGTTACCTATTTTATTGACCTCCGAGGAATGACGGTCCGAGTCAACCCTGGCCCGGATTTGAACTCGTGCGATCCGTGATTAGCGGCTCCGTATGCGCCCGTTTGTCAACACGGTTATTGTGCACGTAGCACCTGGCCTCCACGTAGCCCCGGGTGCGATGATGTTACTTACGTGGAGTCTGCTGACCGTTGATGTTTTTTATTTATTTCACAGCCATTAAGAGAAGGTCTACGCAAGTCTGCAAGAATAAAGGTGAGCACGTGTCTCCAATAAATATCCTTATAAATGACAATAAGTCACCATTCACATGGAGCGTGTACCCGCGCTAGTGCAGCGACCTTGTCAGTAGATGCAGCTATTGTTAGAGAGGCGATCACTCGCGTGGGTTGATTAGACTATGCAACTGTAGGCCTCGTTGTGATGCGGCTTGGCACCCTAGAAGTCAAAGGTCAAATCGAGCCATGCGGCCGTTGAGAGCGGCATCCGCGACATTAGAGCGACGGAGGTGACGGATCGCTGACGAAGAGGGTGGCTGTGGTGACGGCTAGGCTTGTGGCGTTCGACTGTACACGTTGGCTCTTTTGCCCACGGCACATGCGTAGAATCATCCGTGGAAGGATCGGTTATTCTTACACCGCATGCCCATGGTTCGTGAAGTCGTCCCTACGAGGCTTACGGGACGAACGGGGCGGTACGGACGAGATGGGCGGTACAGACGAGACTCGCGACGCCGAGTAGCGTGACACTGGAATCCGTGTGGGCGAATTGTCGCTCGCCTGCGATGGTAGCGATGGCAAGCACGACCGCGAGAGGGTGGTTGCGGTCAAGGTTGAATTTGGCGATATTCTGAGATGTACGTGGCAGATTTATATCTTGACGAATCGGCCGCCAGTGCCTCCCGTCTACGCCGTGCCCCGTCCGCCGTTGGTGGTTTAGAATCCGCCTGAGCGTCCGGGCCGCCCCTGTCGGCCATGGTCGCCCATCGCCTAACGCGATCCTCTCTCTCCGCCACTGCCCAATCAGAGCGTCGCAGGCGAGACCTCTCCGGGCGGAGACCTCCCCACGACTCCCACGGACGCTTTGGCCTCCTCCTCCTCCGCCTCCTCTTCGTCCTCCTCCACCGCCGGCACCGGCGGGTGCGACGACGACTCGGGCGCTGACTGGCGGAACCGCGTGCGCTCGTGGGCCGAGAACTACGAGGAGGCGCTGGCGAACCGCTACAGCGCCGACCTGCGCTCGGCTCTGCTGCTGCGGCGCCGCCAGGGCTCCCCCGTGGACGGCGGCGACGCCGGCACCGGCGGCGGGCGCCGGGCGTCGATCGGCGGGGAGGGGACCGAGCCGGGCGGCGTCCCCGCGGAACACGGGGCGGTCGCGGTCACCGTCAGGAGGTGGAGCGAACGAACTCCGGGAGTGAAGGACGGTGGAGGGGATGCTGCTGCTGATGATGCTGGTGAAGCCGGCGATGGTGGGGATGACGGTGGTGGTGGTGGTGGTGGCGGCGGTGACGGTGAAGAGGACCCTGACGGCTGTGCGGGGCATGTGGAGGGGTTCAATGGGGAGGTGGAGAAGCGCGAAGTTGACTCGGACTGCGTGCTCGTCTCTCTCAAGCGACAGGTTGGTGGTGGGGGGCCTGTGCACATGTGTGTGCCCGTGTACCTGTGTGTGTGTAGTGGGGAGCGGTAGTGTAGCGGTTAGCGCGCTGCGCTATGAACCTGGCGACCCGGGTTCGATTCCTGCTCACGGCCAACACCAGTGACGATTATCTGAACCGGTCCTAGGCCTCCCCTAGGTCGACTCAGCCTTAAATGAGTACCTGGTGCGGTGTGTAAACATCGCCATTGGGGAGACAAATGCGGTCGGGCGTGGTGCTGGCCACCCACCCCCTCGTGTACCGTTCCGGCCTTCATAGGTGCTCGCTAACAGCACTTGCCCCTACAGTCTGTTAAGGCTATACGCGGGATCTTTGTCTTTTGTGCGGTTGTGTGTGTGGCCTCAAGGTGCACATGGCCTGGCACAAGCGCCGTGGTGACGTCACCGTCACTTAGTGGCGAATGGCGGTTGTTGTGTCTATGGAAGTGAGTGGTAGTGCAGTGGTTAGCGTGCTGCGCTACGAACTCTGCACCCTGATTGGGTAGCAGCTGCTAGAGAGGCGCTCGTTATTCAATGTTCGACCATGGAGAAGCGCGATTCCCGCTCGTGGCCAACATCAGTGGCGAATACCTGGGCATGGTGCTGATGGCTGGGCATGGTGCTGGTGGCTGGGCATGGTGCTGGCCACACCACCCCCATGCCAGCCTTCATCGGTGCTCGTGGACAGCACTTGCCCAAAACAGACGATTTATTAAAGTCTAAAGGGGGAATCTTTGTCTTCGTTTATTCGTGTGTCGGCGAGCCTTTGATACTTCACGTGGCCTCAAAGTGCACCTCGCCTGGCACAAGTGCTGTGGTTACATCAGTGCCACTTAGTGGCGAATCGCAGCTGTTATTATTGTCCGTGTGTTCACCTGTGTGTGTGTGTTCACGTGTGTTGACGTGCGTGCGTGTGTTTACGTGTGTGTGGGTGTGCGTGCGTGTGTTCACCTGTGTGTGTGTGTTCACGTGTGTTGACGTGCGTGCATGTGTTGACGTATGTGTGTGCGTGCGTGTGTTGACGTGTGTGTGTGCGTGTGTTCACGTGTGTGTGTGCGTGCGTGTGTTCACCTGTGTGTGTGTGCGTGTGTTGACGTGTGTGTGTGCGTGTGTTCACGTGTGTGTGTGCGTGCGTGTGTTCACCTGTGTGTGTGCGTGCGTGTGTTGACGTGTGTGTGTGCGTGTGTTCACCTGTGTGTGTGTGTGCGTGTGTTGACGTGAGCGGGAATCGAACCCGGGTCGCCAGGTTTATAGCGCAGCGCGCTAACCGCTACACCACCGCTCCCCACTCAGCCTTAAATGAGTACCTGGTGCGGTGTGTAAACATCGCCACTAGGGAGACAAAGGCGGTCGGGCGTGGTGCTGGCCACCCACCCCCTCGTGTACCGTTCCGGCCTTCATAGGTGCTCGCTAACAGCACTTGCCCCTACAGTCTGTTCAGGCTATACGGGGGATCTTTTTATCTTTGTGTGTTGACGTGTGTGTGTGCGTGTGTTGACGTGTGTGTGTGCGTGCGTGTGTTCACCTTGTGTGCGTGCGTGCGTGTGTTCACGTGTGTGTGTGCGGGTGTTCACGTGTGTTAACGTGTGTGTGTGCGTGTGTTCACCTGTGTGTGCGTGTGTTGACATGTGTGTGCGTGCGCGCGCATGCAGTGCGCCGTTGTCTCGAGGCCGCGCGGTCCCAGACTCGCTCTACTTGGGCCGCGTGGGTCACGGCCGCCCGGCCGCTGCCCCCGCACCTCCTCGTCATCGAGTACCGCGGCGTCGTCATGCTCAGCACGCAGTTCGAGGCCAACGGACACTTCTTCAAGAGTGAGCGGCGACGGGAGGGGCGGCCGTGCCCTCCGCGCTCCCCGGCGACCTCGCGGCGGAAGCGGAGCGCCAATATCGGATCGCGTGCCGGAGCCGTCGGATCGCCGCCTCGCCGGACCGCGAGAGGACGGCGCCGGCTCGGCCCGTTAAAGCGGCAGTGGCTAGGCCGCGGCTGGATAGCGCTACCCCCCCGCGGGCTGCGAGGGCTAGATGGGGCTGTGTGCGTGCGCGCGCGCGCAGGCCGTACCCCTTCGTGCTCTTCTACTCCAAGTGCGACGGCGTGGACGTGTGTGTGGACGCGAGGACCTTCGGCAACGCCGCGCGATTCATCCGCCGCTCGTGCACGCCCAACGCCGAGGTGCGACTCCACCCCACGCTGCCAACGTCGCCGCCACCAGACCCGCGTTCCTCACGCTGCAGCTGCGATGCTCCTGAATCGAGCGAGCGAGCGAGGGGGCACGCCGAGTCTGGGGCATTACCGCGCTGCTAATTCCACAGAAACGTATAAATGAACTACTGCAGAGCTTGTGTTGCCACTTAGAGAGAGAGAGATGGGTGAGTGATGGAAACCCACAGACAAACGTGAACGCAGCCAGAAACGGGCGCCAACAGTTTCCCAAGCTCTGTGGTCCTGTTGGGATAAGAAACCCTCTGACCCGAGTTCGATTCCCGGCCACGGCTATAAGATTCAGCGGCGAGAGAGGTCTGAATCAGTCGTGGGCCTCCCATGAGGATTACTCGGCCGGCCTCCACACAAGTACCACGCCTTCCTTTCTCGTGCCGTGCCGGCCTTTGTAGGTGCTCGCTTAACAGCATTTGCCCCAACGGTCTCTAAATGCTACGTGGGGGGGGGGTGTGGTCGGGCACCTTTGTCTTTGTACGCGATTCCAGGTGCGGCACATAGTGGAGAGGGCGTCATCCGGTTGTGCATCTACTCGGTGGCGCTCATCGGCAAGGGCTCGGAGATCACCATCCCCTTCGACTTTGACTACGGTGGCTGGTGAGGATCACGGAGACACGCGGGCGGGTGGGCAGACGGGCGACAACGCACACACACACACACCGGTCCCAGCCCACTCGGCAGTGCCCAAGCACAACCAATCCACTGCCGGATCGGAGCCTCCCACACGCCCGAAAGTGAAAGACGCTGCCGTCCAGTTGGGAGTCACCCTCCCAACGGCAACAAAGAACAGAGGAGCAAGTTCACAACAATGAGTGGAGCGCACCAGTGGCTAAAACTCAGCAAGTTGGCACAGGTGGTGCATCTGCCAGTCATCTCAGTCGGTCTGTCCCGTGATTTCCTGCTAGCTAACTTTTACCAGTTCACATGGCCTCAAGGTGCACCTAGCCTGCCACAAGCATTGTAGTGATGTCACCACCACTCAGTGGTGAACGGCGGTTTGTGGTTGTTGACTTGTGCGTGTGTGAACATGTGGTGAGATTGACCGTTTGTGTCACCACGTGCATTTGACAGCGCGTGTGACCGTGTGTGTTTGACAGCGCGTATCGCGTGGAATGTGCGTGCGCGCGCCGGGAGACCGAGTGCCCCGTGCAGCGTCGCAACAACGAGGTGCTGCAGAAGTCTCGGCACGGGTGAGGCTCACGCAACACCTCGCCTCCCCTCGCCTCCCCTCGCCTCCCCTCGAACCCCTCCCCCTCACCTCCTCTCCCCTCGCCTCCCCTCCCCTCGCCTCCCCTCCCCTCGCCTCCCCTCGCCTCCCCTCGCCTCCCCTCGCCTCCCCTCGCCTCCCCTCCCCTCGCCTCCCCTCGCCTCCCCTCGCCTCCCCTCGCCTCCCCTCCCCTCGCCTCCCCTCGCCTCCCCTCCCCTCGCCTCCCCTCGCCTCCCCTCGCCTCCCCTCGCCTCCCCTCGAACCCCTCCCCCTCACCTCCTCTCCCCTCGCCTCCCCTCCCCTCGCCTCCCCCCCCTCGCCTCCCCTCGCCTCCCCTCGCCTCCCCTCCCCTCCCCTCCCCTCGCCTCCCCTCGCCTCCCCTCGCCTCCCTCGCCTCCCTCCCCTCGCCTCCCTCCCTCGCCTCTCCCTCGCCTCCCCCCTCTCTCCTCTCCCTCGCCTCCCCTCGCCTCCCCTCTCCTCGACCCCCTCCCCTCGCCTCCCCTCCCCTCGCCTCCCCTCCCCTCGTCTCCCCTCGTCTCCCCTCCCCTCACCTCCCCTCGACCCCCTCGCCTCCCACACCACCGCTCAGGCCGCCGGTTCGAGGCGACG
>NC_083832.1:4927928-5010330 GCF_015708825.2 Lethenteron reissneri
CCACACCACCCCACCCCGCCCCGCCCCACCCCACCCCACCCGCCCCACACTCCCCACCCTCCCACTCCACCCCCCCCCACCCCACCCCACCCCCCCCCACACTACCCCTCACCACTCCACCCCGCCCCACCCCACCCCACCCACCCCACACCACCCCGCCCCACCCCACCCCACACCACCCCACCCAACCCCGCCCCGCCCCACCCACCCCACCCCCCACCACCCCACCCCACCCCACACCACCCCCCCCACCCAACCCCGCCACCCCGGTCCTGGCCACCACAGTTAGTCGATGTGAAGGTGGGGTGAAGTGAGGGTACTCTCACCTATTACAAGATGGAAGGTTGCAACTTCAAATTTAGGGTTGGGGTGAGAGAGGGGGGGGAGGGTTGTTCGACTCATCATCTCTCCCTGGTCATTAAAGACGAGAACCACTCTACGGACTAGCAACTGTGGCTCTACGATGGTTAGACTCGGTCCCTGGCATAGCAATGTCACATTTCCACCACTGGCTCTGCGGGACTGTATAAAAGAGATAGAGAGATGAACACCACGGCCTCAATCGAGCGGGAACTTACTCTCGACTTGAATAACAAACAAAGCTTTCCCAATGCAGTGCGCTAACCACTGCGCCACCACTCCCCGCCAATGGCGCGCCGCGGTGGCTAGGAGATGTTAACTACCTCGCCTGGTGCACAGGAGGTCCATGGCTTTGATCCCGACCCTGACGCCTGCTGCTGTATATTTGGAGTTTGCGTGTCTCTCTCTCATAATCATCACGGTGGCTAGGATGTTAACTATCTCGCCTGGTGTACAGGAGGTTCATGGCTTTGATCCCGACCCTGACGCCTGCTGTTTATTTGGAGTTTGCGTGTATCTCTCTCTCCCCGTGATTCTTCTACGGGTCCCTCCAGTTTCCCCCTCCACATTTAGCATGAATGGCACGCGTTTTAGAGTGTTTTGGCTGCTATAAATGTCCACGTGATGACGCTGATGATAAGCCACACTTGGTTGAGCTATAATTTGCCAAAGCCAGGTCGCTTCTGATAAAAAAATATCTGAATAGCTCAGTGGGGGTGGGGGGGGGGGGCGTTAACTGGGTCAAATAAAAACTAAGTTTTTAAATCGCCTCTCTCGATCCCTTTGTATTCCGGCGATGGGTGGTGGGGACGAGCTGGGTTCGTCTCGACCCTTGCCTGAACACCGCCGTAGCTAAACCCGCCCTCCAGGTGCGCGCGTGTCGAAAGGGCCGTCCATAAATGACGTCACGAGATTTTAGACGATTTTTGACCCCCCCCCCCCCTCGTCACACGGCGTCACAAAAATCAGACCCCCCCCCTCAAATATGACGTCACAAAGCTCTGCCCCCCCCCCACCAAAACCATATTTCCATTTTGAAACTAAAACATTCTTCAAATCGCTTTAAACTATTGTCATTGTAGCGCGTATTTAATGTGGCGCTGCACTCTGATGTTGTAGGGTGTTGTTATAACAATTAATGTTGTTAAACAATTCTATATTTATTTAAAGTTGCGAATTTTTATGTGACGTCACATTTCTCAACCCCCCCCCCTCGTTACACAAATCTGACCCCCCCCCTAGGTGCGTGACGTCATTTATGGACGGCCCCCAATGAGTACCTAGTGAGGGTTCGCAGCACAGCGCGCTAACCGCTCCACCACCGCTCACCACTCCCCACGCACACACACACAACAACCGCAGTCCCCACGAAGCGTCGGTGACCTCGCCCGCGCGCTCGTGCCAGGCTAGGTGCACTTTGAGGCCATCGCGCGAAGTGTCGAGGCAGAGAGGTGACGCAGACAACAAGACGAAGACAGCGGACACGTTTCAGATGAGGCGCGTTCATGGACACACATTTTTTTTATTAAAGTAAATTAACGTGCACGTGTTAATTCACTTATTTATTCGAATTCTCGTGGATTTGGGGGGGGGGGCACGTCTGGGGCCACACTAAAGGCCACGGGGGGGGGCGATTGGGGGGGGCACGTTTGGGGCCACACTAAAGGCCACGGGGGGGGGCGATTGGGGGGGGCACGTTTGGGGCCACACTAAAGGCCACGGGGGGGGGGCGATTGGGGGGGGGCACGTTTGGGGCCACACTAAAGGCCACGGGGGGGGGCGATTGGCGGGGGCACGTTTGGGGCCACACTAAAGGCCACGGGGGGGGGATTGGGGGGGGGGCACGTCTGGGGCCACACTAAAGGCCACGGGGGGGGGGGCGATTGGGGGGGGCACGTTTGGGGCCACACTAAAGGCCACGGGGGGGGGCGATAGGGGGGGGCACGTTTGGGGCCACACTAAAGGCCACGGGGGGGGGGCGATTGGCGGGGGGCACGTTTGGGGCCACACTAAAGGCCACGGGGGGGGGCGATTGGGGGGGCACGTTTGGGGCCACACTAAAGGCCACGGGGGGGGGGCGATTGGGGGGCACGTTTGGGGCCACACTAAAGGCCACGGGGGGGGGGGCGATTGGGGGGGGCACGTCTGGGGCCACACTAAAGGCCACGGGGGGGGGGGCGATTGGGGGGGCACGTCTGGGGCCACACTAAAGGCCACCAGGAGCCGCTGTGTCTTGGGCCCTCCTCGTCCTCATCTCGACCCCCCCCCCTCAACTCGTGACCCACCCCCCTTCCCCCTTCCCCCTTCCCCCTCTTGGGAATGATGGGGTTCTTGAAAGTTCACTGCAGGTAAAGTGTGGTCAGGCTCGCAGACGCACGTGGGCACACGGCAGCACGCACGCGCACGCCGTGCACAGACAAAGGCAAAGCTCCCCCGTATAGCCGATGGGGCGCGGGTTGTTGCGGTCAAGTGCTGTTAGTGAGCGTGGTAGCAGATCAAGGAATGGCGCGGCAGGCGCATCGAGGAGGAGGGGTGGACACATACAGACAGAGAAACATACAGACAGACACACATTGAGACACACATACAGACATACATACATACACATAGACACACATACAGACAGACACACATACAGACACACAGACAGACACACAGACAAACAGACAGACAGACAGACACACAGACAGACACACAGACAGACAGACACACATACAGACATACATACATACACATAGACACACATACAGACAGACACACATACAGACACACATACAGACAGAGAAACATACAGACATACAGACTCACATACATACAGACAGACATACATACATACAGACACACATACAGACATACATACATACATACACATAGACACACATACAGACAGACACACAGACAGACACACATACTCACAGACAGACACACAGACAAACATACAGACAGACAGATATACGGACACACATATAGACACACATATAGATAGACATACAGACAAACATAGAAACATACAGACACACTGACAGACAAACATACAGACACACATTCAGACATACAGGCCGACATACATACATACACACAGACATACAGACACACATACAGACACACATACAAACAGAGAAACATACAGACACACATACAGACATACATACATACACACAGACACACAGACAGACAAACATACAGACACACATACAGACACACATTCAGACATACAGGCCGACAAACATACATACAGACATACAGCCATACATACATACAGACAGTCAAACACATATACATACAGACAAACATACATACATACAGGCAAACATACATACATACAGGCAAACATACAGACATACATGCATACACAAAGATCCCCCGCATAGCACACATGCACGTACACATGCACGTACACATGCACGTACACATGCACGTGCATAAAGACACACCACACACACCACACATAGCATAAAGACCCCCCGTGTAGTCTTAACAGACTGTTGGGGCAAGTGTTGTTTGCGAGCACCTATGAAGGCCGTCACGGCACACGAGGGGGTGGTGTGGCCAGCACGATTTGAGGGCGTCGTTGTCTCCCCAGTGGCGATGTCTACACGCCGCACTAGGTACTCATTTGAGGCTGAGTCGACCTAGGGGAGGCCAAGGACCGGTTCAGATTATCGTCACTGGCGTTGGCCGTGAGCGGGAATCGAACCCGGGTCGCCGGGTTCGTAGTGCAGCGCGCTAACCGCTACACCACCGCTCCCCCCCAACACACACAGACGCACGCACACACACACTCGTACACACACAAAGACAAAGATCCCCGGTATAGCCTTAACAGACTGTTGGGGCAAGTGCTGTTAGCGAGCACACACACACACGTGCACACATACACACACGTACACGTGCACATACACGCGCACACACACACGTGCACACATACACACGTGCACACACACACGTGCACACACACACACACAAAGGCATGTCTCGTTAGTGCTATTAGCCGTGCCTCCGTATGGTGCCGGACGCCACGTGGAGTAGAACTCTTGGCTGGTCATGCCTTCGCTCATCTCACTGGGGATGCCTTCACCTGCTTTGCAAAAGCTGGCCGTCAGGATATGCAGTGATGATAATGACGATTGATTAATGATGATGATGGTGATGGTTATAATAAGACAACAACAATGCTGCTTCTGCCCTCTTCATGCAGTGTCTCCTGCACGCGACCGCATCTCGCTTGAGACGCTGCACACAAACAGTGGGGGGATTGGGGAGGGGGGGGCAGTGTTTGCTTTGCACATGGAGGCAGCCAAAGTGTTCTCCCCGTGTGAGTCTATTGGTCGACATGTGCGTCCACATGTGTCTACGTGGGTCCATCGGTCTATTTGTGAGTCTATGGGTCCACACGTGAGTCACGAGGTGTCTATGCGGGTCTATGGTTCGACATGTGAGTCTGTGTGTCCACATGTGAGTCACGAGGTGTCTATGCGGGTCTATGGTTCGACATGTGAGTCTGTGTGTCCACATGTGAGTCACGAGGTGTCTATGCGGGTCTATGGTTCGACATGTGAGTCTGTGTGTCCACATGTGAGTCACGAGGTGTCTATGCGGGTCTATGGTTCGACATGTGAGTCTGTGTGTCCACATGTGAGTCTAGAGGTGTCTATGCGGGTCTATGGTTCGACATGTGAGTCTGTGTGTCCACATGTGAGTCACGAGGTGTCTATGCGGGTCTATGGTTCGACATGTGAGTCTGTGTGTCCACATGTGAGTCTAGAGGTGTCTATGCGGGTCTATGGTTCGACATGTGAGTCTGTGTGTCCACATGTGAGTCACGAGGTGTCTATGCGGGTCTATGGTTCGACATGTGAGTCTGTGTGTCCACATGTGAGTCTAGAGGTGTCTATGCGGGTCTATGGTTCGACATGTGAGTCTGTGTGTCCACATGTGAGTCTAGAGGTGTCTATGCGGGTCTATGGTTCGACATGTGAGTCTGTGTGTCCACACGTGAGTCTAGGGGTGTCTATGCCAGTCTATAGGTCTCAGCGTGAGTCTTTGGGTCACCATGTAGTGCTATAGGTGTCTATGGGGGTCTACGGGTTTCTGTGTTAACCTATGGGTATATCGGTCTCAGTGTGAGCCTGTGGATCTTTAAGTGACTCCCCGTTGGGCCTCTACGTGACGAGCTGCGCTCAGTGCTGCTTCGTTGCAGCGTCTAAATGCGGACACATCTCAAGACGATGGGCAGAAACAGTGGCAATGTTCATTGGCATGAAGACAAAGCGAGAGAGAGAGAGAGCGTGAGAGAGCGAGCGAGCGAGGCAGTCATACATAGGCAGGGTAGCAGCAGAGGAAGGTCTTGAGCCTGGATCTGAACAGAGGCAGGGAAGCCGACAGCACGGACAGCTCGAAGGAGGTGGGGGGGGGGGGGGCGGAGTTCCGGGCTATAGAGAGGGCATCAGAGGAGAAGCTAAAACAAAAATATTTTTAAAATTTAATTTTACCAGGTAAGACCCCACTGAGCTACATATTTCTTTAACAGACGCGGCCTGGCTGTCACAAATGATAGCTCAACGAAGTGGCTTGTCGTCACGTTGACATTTATTGCAGCCACATGCTGTGAACGCGCGTCGATTCTAAACGTGGAGGGAAAACCGAAAAGAACGCGGGGAAAAAAAAGACATCCACGCGAGCACAGGAAGAGAGAGAGAGACACACACCACAAACTCCAAATATACAGCAGCAGGCGTCAGGGTTGGGATCGAACCCACGACCTCCTGTATACCAGGCGAGGTAGTTAACATCTCCTAGCCACCGTGATGATGATGAGAGAGAGACACCGCAAACTCCAAATATACAGCAGCAGGCGTCAGGGTTGGGATCAAACCCACGATCTCCTGTACACCAGGCGAGGTAGTTAACATCTCCTAGCCACCGTGGTGGAGGCACCAACCAGATGGGAAGTCACAGCGTTGCAAACAAACACCGCTCCCACCCTTTCAATTAACAATTCTTAATTGTGGATGTCGACAACGACTGCGCATGGAACGAGGAGGTCCCCGCATCAGCTCAGACAGGGTTCCTTTGCCTGCAAGACGAGTGGTTCACCAGCATTAATTCGAGGCAAGCCTGACTCCGCTAACACTCTGCGCGTCGAAACTGGTCCAGACTTTTGCGAGTCTTGAAACACTGGCGGATGGGGGTTGGGTATGAAATATATATTTTTTTGAATGCCCAGAGGCGGATGGATACGTGGAGAGAGGAAACATCGTCCCTGTTCGTCGATTTACTCTCTACCGCGCGGTGAAGAGGTTCCCGTCCACGGTTTGATCGATCCGCTTGACAACGAGGAGGAGGAGGGCGAGGTGGATTGTGCGGGATAAGCTTTCCCCGTGTGGGTTGTCCATGGTCAGGGCCAAGCGGAGTCTCAGCGAGCGAGAATTCCTCTCTCGTTAAAAAAAAAAACACACAAGAAGCATCATTCAGCGATTGCTGCCGCTGCTGATGACGCTGCACGAGCGCGCGTGCCCTCTCCGCTCGGTCGCAAACTTCTGCTGCTGCTCCGATGGCTCTCGAAGCCCGCGTGCTCGCTAGGTGAATTGCCACATCCCTCCTTCCCCAGATTGACCCTCGAGTTTCCGCCGGAATTTTCCATCGATCCTCTCCCGGTGACAATTCAAAGCAATCCCGGGAGATTTTAATAATGGGGGATATTTAAAAGAAACGAATTTTATCATAATAATAATACTCAGAGTAACAAAAAAAATATCTCCCGGAAAAGATGTTCAGTCAGAGTTTGGCAACGCCGCTCGCTTAGGCACATGGCTGGTTTGTAAGCGGTCACAGTCACGTGGTGCGTTGGGGAAAGCTCAAGAGACCGGGACGTGGCAGGCCCAACCCGCAGTCTGGAGCTATGCCGCAGTTAAATCGACGGACAGATACGGGTTGCGATTTAGCCTCAGACGATCCCACGGTGGTGACACGTGCGTGCGCGTGACACGTGCGTGCACGCGTGACACGTGCGTGCGCGTGACACGTGCGTGCGTGCGCGTGACACGTGCGTGCGCGTGACACGTGCGTGCGCGTGACACGTGCGTGCGCGTGCTGTGACGCTGCGAAAACGAGCCCGCGTGTTCGTGTCACGGGACGCGCATTCGTGAGCACCGCGTCGCACGAAGTCACCCCACGACCAAAATCACCACGGCGGCAAGCTAAGCAAGCGTTGAGACTGGGAAGCCACGTGGAGCGGTGGCCACTGATACACAAGCAGGTTTCCACAATAGGGCAGTGTGTGGGTTGACCCCGTGTTCGATATGCAGAGGGTTCGTGCAGGGGACATGTTTGATGGATTCACCAACCCGCACTGACCAGCATGGTAAAGTATGGGTCAAATAACTCCCTGCCCCTACGACCGATATGGGACTGGGAGGCCTTCATCCAGCAGCGGATTGACAAAAGATGTATGCATGTACAATGTGGGACGTGAACAGTGGTCGATCTCGATTTAAAGCTTTCGTGACTGCAGGGATCCATCTTCTTGGATCTTTCGGTAAAGTCACGTAGAAGGGAAGCAATAAAATAAGAAAAATAAAACATAATAAAATAAAATAATTCTCACGACGTTTCGGCCACAACGCAAGCGTTGTGGCCGAAACGTCGTGAGACGCAAGCGTTGTGGCCGAAACGTCGTGAGAATTATTTTATTTTATTATGTTTTATTTTTATTATTTTATTGCTTCCCTTCTACGTGACTTTACCGAAAGAACCAAGAAGATGGAGTGATCGATCTGTTTAACACGTAGACTTTCGCGACCAATATCATCCATAATAGAGATTTTCTGGGTTAGATCGCGTAGATGTACGTGATCTAACCCGAAAATCCTCCATCGTGAGTGGTCGTTCTGTTGACTCACCTCCTAGCCATAGGAATGTGGAATTTCCAACCACTGGTTCAGGCCTGGAGTAGGATTTCGAGCACTGGCCCCCTCCGCCCCATCGCAGGACCCCTCCCTCTCCACTGTCTCATTTCCATAAACAACATTTGACCTATCCACTTGGAGACACCGTATTCTCCAGACTCTTGATTATCCGAGGAGCAGACAGCTGTGATGCAGCTCTACTGTAGCACGCAGGGCCATTGACACACCGCCAGCAGGCGATCACACGGCGTGCCGCGGTGGTGCATTCTGGGATGAGTGTGAAGCGGTGGCAGCACTTCCGTTTTTGCCACCACAGAAGCCGAGCCATTGCCGCCTTGCGTCGTGCGTCAATGGACGCGTCGAGATATCTATACGTATGTTGAACTTCTTTCGCACCGTATGTTGCCAACCGTGTTAATGGGACGCGTGTAAGGCGAAGATGTGGTGACGCTCCGTCGTCCACAGTGAGCGCTTGACTAGCGTCACGTGCAATGGTAGCCCCCTGCCCCCTTGGTCCTGCTTTGCCCTGAGCCTAAATTATTTTGGACATCTCTGCACGGTCAACGTATGACGCCTTTCGTTCTGGATCGGCTCGGCAAATTAGGCAGTGGGGAAAGGGAGGCGTGGTCATGTAACACCACGGCTAGAGGCTCTGGCCGCTAGACCAACTAGGCGATTACATCGCGTTGGCCGTAGCTAAACCAAAACTATTTAAATAATTTTTCATGTTACCAGGTAAGGCTCTACTGAGGTGTAACATAACTCTTTGTTCAGAAGTGACAACGGCCATCACAAATCAAAGCGCAACGTAGTGGCGTATCATCACGTGGATATTTATAGCGGCCAAATACTCTAAACGCGTGATGTTGATTTTAAATGAGGAGGGAAACGGAGGACCTGGATAAAAATCCACGCAACCACCACGGGGAGAGAGAATATTCAAACTCCAAATATACAGGCATCATCAAAGTCAGGATCGAACCCACGACCTCCTGTATACATAACAAGATAGTTAACATCTCGCAACCGTGGCTCGCTCTGCGTACCTGTGGCCGTGCGGGCCTTGTTCTTGTGCTTGGGCGTGAAGCTGGAGTTGGAGCTGCCAAGGAGGCCGGCGTGCGAGTAGAGGGCCGGCCCGTAATCCTGCCCGCCAGCGCCCAGGTACGGCGGGTACATGGGGATGGGGTGGTGCGTCGTGGTGGCTGGCACGCTTCCACCGCCTCCACCGCCGCTCTGCTCCCCTCCCCGCGACGGGCTGCAGTTCTCCATCTTCATTCCCTGCTGTTCGGCAGCCGTCATGAGGCCAAAGTGGACGCCCTTCTGGCCGCCACCGCCGCCACCGCCGCCGCCGCCACCGCCGCCGCCGTCCTTCTCCTGCCCCGGCGCTGCCTCCGGCGTCCCGGGGTCCTTGGGCGGCGTGGGCGGGAAGCCGAAGAGATGGTGGTGGGCCGCGGGGCTTGCCGCGTGGTACGGCGCGCTCACCGGTCCGCCGGGGTGGTGGTGGTGGTGCTGGTGGTGGTGGGCCTGGTGGGCCGCGTGGGCCGCGTGAGCCGCTTGGGCCGCGTGGTGGAGGGCCCACGCCGGCGGGCCGTGAGAGGCGTGCCCGCCCAGAGCCTTGCCGCTGTCGAGCCAGGGCAGCGCCGGGTGGCTAGCGAGCAGGTGCGGACGGCATACCTGGGCACCTGCAGAAAGGGTGGGGGGGCGGGGGGGGCAGTGGTGAGAATTTCCGCCGGTAATGGTCCCCACAACATTGGTGTTCATTCCCCCCACCTTACCCGCCCCCCCCCCCGTACTTTACACACTGATGTCAATCCCAGTGCACCTACTTTACCGGGAGTAACCGCGCCGTATCAGAATTGGAATATTTATTTATACTGCAGGAGGAATCCGATGAGCTACTAAGCTTTTTTCGCAGATGTCCGGTAGGGGCACGGGGTCAAAACGTTACAACAACAAACAATACAAAAAAACACAATAGCAGTGTGAAGTATAGGAAAGGTAAATAAATCACTTTCAATTTTTTACTAATAAAACGAACCTACTTTTTTTTTTATCTAACCAGGTCATGCACGATATATGATTGGTGGCTGGAGATGAGAAGACATAGTCCGAGATGTGGCGATGTGTGATTGGTGGCTGGGAATGACGTGACAAGGATGAGGGGAGGAGGAGGAAATGGGAGAGGGGACCGTGCGGATATTGGCGGACGTCGGAGGGGGAAGGACGAGAGGAGAGGGCTGTAGTTGAAGGAGGGAGCTGTGGATGGAGGGAGCTGTGAATGGAGGGAGCTGTGGATGGAGGGAGCTGTGGATGGAGGAAGCTGTGGATGGAGGGAGCTGTGAATGAAGGAAGGAGCTGTGGATGGAGGGAGCTGTGGATGAAGGAGGGAGCTGTGGATGGAGGGAGCTGTGAATGAAGGAAGGAGCTGTGGATGGAGGGAGCTGTGGATGAAGAAGGGAGCTGTGAATGGAGGGAGCTGTGGATGATGGAAGGAGCTGTGGATGGAGGGAGCTGTGGATGGAGGAAGCTGTGGATGGAGGGAGCTGTGAATGAAGGAAGGAGCTGTGGATGGAGGGAGCTGTGGATGAAGGAGGGAGCTGTGGATGGAGGGAGCTGTGAATGAAGGAAGGAGCTGTGGATGGAGGGAGCTGTAGTTGAAGGAGGGAGCTGTGGATGGAGGGAGCTGTGGATGAAGGAGGGAGCTGTGGATGGAGGGAGCTGTGGATGAAGGAAGCTGTGGATGATGGAAGGGAGCTGTGGATGAAGGAGGGAGCTGTGGATGGAGGGAGCTGTGAATGAAGGAAGGAGCTGTGGATGGAGGGAGCTGTAGTTGAAGGAGGGAGCTGTGAATGGAGGGAGCTGTAGTTGAAGGAGGGAGCTGTGGATGGAGGGAGCTGTGGATGGAGGAAGCTGTGGATGGAGGGAGCTGTGAATGAAGGAAGGAGCTGTGGATGGAGGGAGCTGTGGATGAAGGAGGGAGCTGTGGATGGAGGGAGCTGTGAATGAAGGAAGGAGCTGTGGATGGAGGGAGCTGTGGATGGAGGAAGCTGTGGATGGAGGGAGCTGTGAATGAAGGAAGGAGCTGTGGATAGAGGGAGCTGTGGATGAAGGAGGGAGCTGTGGATGGAGGGAGCTGTGAATGAAGGAAGGAGCTGTGGATGGAGGGAGCTGTGGATGAAGGAGGGAGCTGTGAATGGAGGGAGCTGTGGATGATGGAAGGAGCTGTGGATGGAGGGAGCTGTGGATGAAGGAGGGAGCTGTGGATGGAGGGAGCTGTGAATGAAGGAGGGAGCTGTGGATGGAGGGAGCTGTGGATGAAGGAGGGAGCTGTGGATGGAGGGAGCTGTGGATGAAGGAGGGAGCTGTGGATGGAGGGAGTTGTGGATGATGGAAGGGAGCTGTGGATGAAGGAGGGAGCTGTGGATGGAGGGAGCTGTGGATGAAGGAGGGAGCTGTGGATGAAGGAAGGAGCTGTGGATGGAGGGAGCTATGGATGAAGGAGCGAGCTGTGGATGGAGGGGGCTGTGGATGGAGAGAGCTGTGGATGAAGGAGGGAGCTGTGGATGGAGGGAGCTGTGGATGGAGGGAGCTGTGGATGAAGGAGGGAGCTGTGGATGGAGGGAGCTGTGGATGAAGGAGGGAGCTGTGGATGGAGGGAGCTGTGGATGAAGGAGGGAGCTGTGGATGGAGGGAGCTGTGGATGAAGGAGGGAGCTGTGGATGGAGGAGCAAGCTGTGGATGAAGGAACGAGCTGTGGATGAAAGAGCGAGCTGTGGATGGAGGGAGCTGTGGATGAAAGAGTGAGCTGACAATGAAGGAGGGAGCTGTGGATGAAGCCCTCGCTTCCCATGCCAAAGGTCGCGGGATCGATCCCCGCGTCCTTCACAGGCGAATATATTTTTAAATCCTTTATATTAAGTTCGCTGCCACGCATATAAAGGATTTATAGTGAAAAACTTTGTTTTTACTGGTTATACTTATTATTTTACCAGGTAAGGCGCCACTGAGCTGTATAGCTGCTTTTCAGAAATGACCTGGCCACAAATGATAGCTCAACGAAGTGGCTTATCACCCAATTAGTAAGTTTTGTCACGTAAACAGAACATGCAAATTCCTTACTAGTACAGCACACCGGTGTGTTGGAGAGCCAAGCCACAACATTTACAATCCCTCTACATTTTTCAAAAAAAAATTTAACGTGTCGGAAAAAAGCAGAGGACCCAGAGAAAAACATCCATGCTACCATGCGGAGAGAGACAAACTCCAAATATACAGTTTAACACATAAACTTTTTCGACAAATATCCATAATGCAGGTTTTTTGGGGTTAGATTGCATACGTATAAACGTGTCGTTAAACCCGCCACAACCTGACACAGCCAATTAGTAAGGTTTGTCATGTAAACAGAATATGCCAATTCATTACTAATAAATATACAGCAGGCGTCAGGGTCGGGATTGAGCCCATGACCTCCTGTATACCAGGCGAGGTTGTTAACATCTCGCCACCGTGGCACCCCCCCCCACCACCCCCACGACATGCCGGCTAGCCGGAAACTTTTATCCTAACATAATACGATGACATTTAGCCAGGAAAACGACGCGTTTTCTTTCAGGAGGGACCAGCTGCTACTTTGGGATGTTTTAGCCGATATCAGTTACAATGTCGTTGTTGTTGTTGTTTGTTTTTAGCTCGAGGAGGACATCAGAGAACACAGAGGCAACGCAGGCAGAACAGGGGGAGAACAAAACAAACTCCGCACTGCAAGGCGACCGAGCTGGGCAATCAGACCCCGGCCCCTTATTGCTGTGAGGCAAGGCCGCAGCTATGGAGTCAACATTGGGGGGGACCAAATCTTTCAGAGGGTCTGGGGGTCCCCCCCCCCCAGAAAAAAATGTCAATTTGAAAACGAATTTCCTGCCATTTCCTGCCTAAAATAGTAAAAAATTCACTAACTCATAGGATGGATTTTATTTATTTACAATAATGTCTAATAGTGTATTGTATTACATGCCTCCGTTGAAACAGACATCTATTTTATAGCAATATATTGAAGGGGGGGGGGGACATTCTGAACATATTTGAATATTGGAGGGGTGGGGGGGAGGCACTGATGGTTACACCTGCTGCCACCCTCCCGCCCAAGATGGCTGCTGCTGTTGTTGTTGTCACATCGCTACCGGCGAGATGTCAACTACCTCGCCCGGGTTCAATCTCCTCCCCGAGGCCTGCAAATTTGGAGTTCGGACATCTCTCTCCCCGTTGGTCGCATGGGTTCCGGGTCCTCCAGTTCTCCCCTCCACATTTAGAATCAAAGTGCGTTTAGGGAATTTGGCTACCGCTGTACATTTCCACGTGATGATATTGATGATGTCACACTTCGTTGACTTCGAATTTGTGAAAGCCAGGTCGCTTCTGACAAAGGGTCACATATGAGCTCAGTGGGGCCTTAGGGGCCGGCCATAAATGACGTCACGCGATTTTGGACGATTTTTGCCCCCACCCCCTTCGTCACACGGCGTCACAAATAGTCAGACCCCCCCCCCCCCTCAAATATGACGTCACAAAGCTCTGCCCCCCCCCCACCCCCCAAAAAATAAAACATGCTTCAAATCGCTTTAAACTATTGCCGTTGTAGTGCGTATTTAATGTGGCGCTGCACTCTGATGTTGTAGGAGAAACATTTATATAAAAAGTATATTTAAGTAAGTAGAACGTGTTGTGTATATTTATTTAAAGTTGCGCATTTTGATGTGACGTCACATTTCTCAAACCCACCCCCCCCCCTCGTCACACATCGTCACAAATGTCTGACCCCCCCTAGGTGCGTGACGTCATTTATGGACGGCCCCTTACCTGGTGGAACAAAAAAAAATTTCCTTGCCTACCTCCACCTTCTCTCTTCTCGCATCCCCCTGTTCCACTCACACGGCTTGGGGCGGCCGCTGTTTCTCGTTGTCTTCGCCGGGAGTTCGAACTCCGCATTCACAACGTGGCTCTGCGCTTATTCAGCAGCGGTTCTCAGACTTTGTTGGCGACTGTACTGCCCCCTTTTGTTGAATTTAGTTCCAAACAGAGGAGCCCCCCCCCCCCCCCTTGCCTGACCCGACGTGGTGGTTCTGAGAAATCACCGTCTGAATAATGAACGTGAATATCTTAACCAATTGTCCACTTTGTGGGGTATTCTGGCCAGCCAAACTCAGCGGACGTTTCGATCGCAACATTTGCGATCGAAACGTCGTCGTTTTTTGTTATTTTTTTGCTATTTTCTTGGAACCTATCTGCGTGACTTTACCGAAAGACCCAAAGCAGATGAGGGTGGGCTAGTTGTTGTTGGTGGTGGTGTTAGGGGGACGCAGTCGAACTTGCGGAACGCGTCGATTACTTTGTCCCACGTGACTCAAGAGCTCGCGCGGGATGATAATAATAATAGTAGTTCAATTTGTAACGCGCGCAAATTTGCAGACGTAGTGGCCGCAACTCAGAGGCGCGGAGCCAAGCTCAGAGTCGCTCAAAAGCGCGTGATTGTAGAGGTGAGTTGTTAAGTGTCTCTTGAAAGAGGCGATTGAGGTGATGCTGCGAATGTGCAGAGGTGATATCGTTCCAGACTGTTGGGGCTGCCACCGAGAAGCGGCGCATAGACACGATGACCATCCTGGATCTTGGTATCAAAAGGAGGTAGTGAGTCGCGCTGCGCAGGCATCTGCCGTGTGCTGAGCTGCAAGTTGTGAATAATGAAGAAAGCTACGGCGGGCAGGCGGATATGAAGGCATTGTGGCAGAGGCAGGCGGTCTTGTATGTGACGTCCCGCGCAACCGCGCGGGACGTCCTCAGACGCAGCCTTCGAGCTCGCGCGCTCTGCGTCTGAGCGCGTGTCACGCCGATGATCGCTCCCGGAGCCTCATCCCACCCTGAAACGCCCGCGGATGCGTGTTTGTCAGCCGGCGTGAATGCCACCCCAAGCTCCGTCCGTGCGCGCATTAAGAACGACGCGCACGCTCGCTCCCTCCGATACGAGAGAGAGAGAGAGACGGGGATGAGATCATGATCCAGGAGGTGACGGTGTCACGTGGGAAGCACATACAGAGAACGTATTACGACTATTAATTTATATTTTTTACCAGGTTAAGGCCCCACTGAGATATTTAGCTGTTTTTGAGAAGCGATCTGGCCATCACAAATTATTGCTCAACGAAGTGGCGGCTTATCATCGAGTAGAAATTTACAGCAGCCAAATACTCCGAGCGAGTGTTGTCGATTCTAACTGGGGATAGGAAAAACCGGAGGACCTGGAGAAAAATCCACGCGACCACGGGGAGAGAGAGAGACACCACAACCTCCAAATATACAGCAGCAGATGTGAGGGTTGGGATCGAACCCACGTCCTCCTGTACACCAGGCGAGGTAGTTAACATCTCCTAGCCACCGTGATGATGATGAGAGAGAGAGACACGCAAACTCCAAATACAACAGGCATCAGGGCCGAGATCTAACCCACGACCTCCTGTATACCAGGCGAGGTCGTTAACATCTCCTAGCCACCGTGATAATGATGATGAGAGAGAGAGACACGCAAACTCCAAATATACAGCAGGCGTCAGGGTCGGGATCAAACCCGCGACCTCCTGTATACCAGGCGAGGTAGTTAACATCTCCTAGCCACCGTGATGATGATGATGAGAGAGACACGCAAACTCCAAATATACAACAGGCATCGGGGCCGAGATCGAACCCACGACCTCCTGTATACCAGGCGAGGTCGTTAACATCTCCTAGCCACCGTGATAATTATGATGAGAGAGACACGCAAACTCCAAATATACAACAGGCATCGGGGCCGAGATCGAACCCACGACCTCCTGTACACCAGGCGAGGTAGTTAACATCTCCTAGCCACCGTGATAATGATGATGAGAGAGACACGCAAACTCCAAATATACAACAGGCATCGGGGCCGAGATCGAACCCACGACCTCCTGTACACCAGGCGAGGTAGTTAACATCTCCTAGCCACCGTGATGATGATGATGAGAGAGACACGCAAACTCCAAATATACAACAGGCATCGGGGCCGAGATCTAACCCACGACCTCCTGTATACCAGGCGAGGTCGTTAACATCTCCTAGCCACCGTGATAATGATGATGAGAGAGACACGCAAACTCCAAATATACAACAGGCATCGGGGCCGAGATCGAATCCACGACCTCCTGTATACCAGGCGAGGTAGTTAACATCTCCTAGCCACCGTGATGATGAGAGAGAGAGAGACGCAAACTCCAAATATACAGCAGGCATCAGGGTCGTGATAAAACGCACGACCCTCCTGTACACCAGGCGAGGTAGCTAACATCTCCTAGCCACCGTGATGATGATGATGATGAGACAGACGCAGACTCAATTCACAGCAGGCATCTTCAGGGTCGAGATCGAACCCACGACCCTCCTGCACACCAGGCGAGGTAGCTAACATCTCCTAGCCACCGTGATGATGATGATGAGACAGACGCAGACTCAATTCACAGCAGGCATCTTCAGGGTCGAGATCGAACCCACGACCCTCCTGAACACCAGGTGAGGTAGCTAACATCTCCTAGCCACCGTGATGATGATGATGATGATGAGACAGACGCAGACTCAATTCACAGCAGGCATCTTCAGGGTCGAGATCGAACCCACGACCCTCCTGCACACCAGGCGAGGTAGCTAACATCTCCCAGCCACCGTGATGATGATGATGAGACAGACGCAGACTCAATTCACAGCAGGCATCTTCAGGGTCGGGATCGAACCCACGACCCTACTGCACACCAGGCGAGGTAGCTAACATCTCCTAGCCACCGTGATGATGATGATGAGACAGACGCAGACTCAATTCACAGGAGGCATCATCAGGGTCGAGGTCGAACCCACGACCCTCCTGCACACCAGGCGAGGTAGCTAACATCTCCTAGCCACCGTGATGATGATGATGACGAGACAGACGCAGACTCAATTCACAGCAGGCATCTTCAGGGTCGAGATCGAACCCACGACCCTCCTGCACACCAGGCGAGTTAGTCAACATCTCCTAGCCACCGTGGCTCGCCCACCAGCGTACCGTGGGCCTGCCGGTAGCCGTGGAGGCGAGCGCCGGGCCCCGCGACGTAGTAGGGCCCCTGCACGGGGGCCCCGGGGCCGTCCAGGTGGTTGAGGAAGGCGTCCAACTCGTCGGCCGGCATGAGCTGCCCGGCCGCCCCGGACTCAGGCCCGTAGCCGCCGTGGCCTAGGTTGGACTCCACGCCGTGGTGGTGGCCGTGGTGGTGGTGGTGCTGGCCCGGGGCGAGCGTCGCAGAGGGCCCGTGCGGGTGTCCGAGCCACCGGCCACCCTGCTCGACGCTCCCTTCCATCGCGACGGCGGCGGTGGAGGAGGTCTATGCCAGCGCTTCTGCAAGGAGGAGGGTGGTGGAGGTGGTGGAGGTGACAATGGTGATTATGGTGATGGTGGTCGTGGTGTCAGCACGTGTCCATGGTGGTGGTGTTTATAGCGGTGGTGGTGGTCGTATTGATGGTAGTTTGGTGGTGGTAGTCGTGGTGGCATCGGGTAAGATCGGGAATGAGGTAAGTGGGAGAGAGAGAGAAACACAGGTGAGAAACGGACATGAGCTGCGAAAGCAAAATAAGAATATAACAATTTAATTCTTCCACGATCGCTTTGTCAATCCACTGCTGGGTGAAGGTCTCCCCACTCCGCATCGGTCACGTGGGCTGTTTGACCATACTTCACCCTGCCGGTGAAGTGCGCGTCCAGAGGGGGTGCTCAGGGGTCGTCGGATATCACTCGCCACTGATGTTGGCCGTGGCCGAGTATCAAACTTAGGCTGGCCAGGTTCACAGCGTAGTCTCTGGGAGTGTAGGGTCTCTGAGTGAGTTTACGGGTCACTATGTAACTATATGGGTATCTATGTAAGTATATGGGTCTCTATGTACGTCTATGGGTCTCTATGTGTGAGTTTATGGGTCTCTATGTGTGAGTTTATGGGTCTTTATGTGTGTTTACGGGTCACGATGTGAGTCTATGGGTCTCTATGTGTGAGTATACGAGTCTCTATGTAAGTCGATGGGTCTCTATGCGTGAGTTTATGGGTATCTTTGTAACTATATGGGTATCTATGTAAGTATATGGGTCTCTGTGTACATCTATGGGTCTCTTTGTGTGAGTTTATGGGTCTCTATGTGAGTTTATGGGTCTCTATGTGTGTATATGGGTCTCTTTGTTTGAGTATACGAGTTTCTATGCAAGTCTATGGGTCTCTATGTGTGAGTCTATGGGTCTCTTTGTGTGGAAATGGGTCTCTATGTGTGAGTCTATGCATCTCTATGTTTGAATATACGAGTCTCTATGCAAGTCTATGGGTCTCTATGTGTGAGTTTATGGGCCTCTATGTGTGAGTCTATAGGTCTCTTTGTGTGGAAATGTGTCTCTATGTGTGAGTCTATGCGTCTCTATGTTTGAATATACGAGTCTCTATGCAAGTTTATGGGCCTCTATATGTGAGTCTATGGGCCTCTATGTGTGAGTCTATGGGTCTCTTTGTGTGGAAATGTGTCTCTATGTGTGAGTCTATGCGTCTCTATGTTTGAATATACGAGTCTCTATGCAAGTCTATGAGTCTCTATGTGTGAGTCTATGGGTCTCTATGTGTGAGTCTATGGGCCTCTATGTGTGAGTCTATGGGCCTCTGTGTGCGTCTAATGGTCTCTATGTGTGAGTCTATGGGCTTCACTGTGTGAGTCTATGGGTCTCTATGTGTGAGTCTATGGGTCTCCGTGGTGTCAGCACGGTTGGCATTGAGCCCCCCTTTGCCCGGGGTGTCCTCTCGACCCTGGGCCCCCTACACCTTGTGGTGGGCAACCGGCGCAGTTGCACCGCCTGCGCACTCCGTGGCGGGGTCGCGACACTGGGCGGGCTTCTTTAATTTGGAACGCGTCGCATTTTTGCGTCCTTGCCAGAAGTGCTCCAGAGACGGCGGGGATTTTGGGAGTGTGGGAGCGCGGGGGAGGAGCGGTGGCGCTGTGGTTAGGGCACTGCGCTACGAACCAGACGACCCAGGTTTGACTCCAGCTCACGCGGCCCAACAGCGGCGCGGATAATATCTGAACCGGTCCGACGTCTCCGCACGCATCAAAAGAGTCACCTGGTGCGGTGTGTAAGCAACAGCGGTGGGGAGACAAAGGCGGCCGGGCGTGGTGTCTGACACGCCACCCCCACGTGTGCCGTGCCGGCCTTCATCGGTGCTACTCGAAAACAGCACTTGCCCCAGCAGTCTGTTAGAGGCTATACGGGGGATCTTTGTTCCCTTTATAAAAACGAAACGTCTCATCGACCGTAATTGCTGTCAAACGTTCTGCCCGTCGTGCAGTCAGTGTCACACACACACACACGCGCGCGCACGCGCGCACGAAAGACAAAGATCCCCCGTATAGCCTGAACAGACTGTTGGGACAAGTGCTGTTAGCGAGGACCTTTGAAGGCCGGAACGGCACACGAGAGGGTGGGTGGCCAGCACCACGCCCGGCCGACTTTGTTTCCCGCATCAGGTACTCATTTGAGGCTGAGTTGACCTAGGGGAGGCCCATGACCAGTTCAGATAATCGTCACTGGGTGTTGGCCGTGAGCGGGAATCGAACTTGGGTGGCCGGGTGCGTAGCGCAGCGCGCTAACCACTACACTACCGCTCCCCGCACACACGTACACACACACGCGAACACACACACACGCGTACAGACACACACACGTACACACACATAGGCGTATACACACACACACGCGTATACACACACACGCGTATACACACACACACGCGTATACACATACACACACGCGTATACACACACACACGCGTATACACACACACGCGTATACACACACACACGCGTATACACACACACACGCGTATACACACACACACACGCGTATACACACACACACGCGTACAGACACACACACACGTACACACACATAGGCGTACACACACACGCGTATACACACACACACGCGTACAGACACACACACACGTACACACACACAGGCGTACACACACACGCGCATACACACAGATGCTCGCGTTTACGTGTGTGTGTGCAGTAGTGCAGCAGTTAGCGCTACGAACCCGAGCTCGATTCCTGGCCACGGCCAACACCGGTGACGATTATCTGAACTGGTCCTGGGCCTCCCCTAGGTCGACTCAGCTTCAATTGAGTTGCGGGGAGACAAAGGCGGCCGGGCGTGGTATCGGCCACCCACCCACTCGTGTGCCGTTCCGGCCTTCATAGGTGCTCGCTAACAGCACTTGCCCTAACAGTCAGTCCAGGCTATACGGTGGGTCTTTGTCTTATACGATAATAAAATATATACCGGAGATCCCCGCTTTTACGACACAATAAATCCATGGAACTCCCTTCATATAACGAGCCCGTTTTCCCATAGTACAAACAGGAAAAACGCCAGTTGACGATGTTGTTGCGTTTTTTTTTCCCTTTCCGTGTTTAACAGGGGGGGGGGCGTTTCATTTGACAAAAAAAAAATCCACACGAAAAAAACCCTTGAGAAGAGCAAAAGCGCCGAAGCCACATCGGAAACCAGACAGAATGTGGGTTCGGAGTCGTGTCAGAAGCTGCGAGTTTTGACGGCGTAAATAGAACCGGTGATATTTAACGTCGTAAATCGGGTACACGCTGTAAAATATACAATAACCTCTTCTTGGTTCTTTCGGTAAAGTCACGTAGAAGGGAAGTAAGTATTTTATTACTTCCCTTCTACGTGACTTTACCGAAACAACCAAGAAGATGAATCCCTGCAGTCACGAAAGCTTTAAATCGAAAAATACAATAACCTGTATCTGTCCTCCTGTACGTGTATATGTATCTGTCTATGTGTATGTATGTATGTGTATATGTCCATTTCTATGTGTGTGTGTGTCTCTGTATGTGTATCTGTGTGTATGTACGTGTATGTCTTTTTCTGTGTGTGTGTGTTTCTGTGTGTGTCTCTGTATGTATTTACGTGTATATGTCTTTCTCTACGTGTGTGTGTGTGTCTCTAGTCCGGCAAAACAACTTCCTACCTGCTCATGGTGCCGGACGGGCAATGCTATCTTGGGCAGTGCTGTGGGGGGAGGGCCAATTCCGATTAGCCTTTCCCCTCATGGCATTTGTGACCACCACAGTGACCAAAAGGGGGCTATGGATGGGTGCGAGAGGCTGGTAACCCCTCCACCTTAAATTCATTACCACTAAACCACGACGGAAATTTTTAATTAATAAGCTTGTGCCAGAGGCCCCGGGGGGACAGCTGTCTATGACCTCTACTGGCCAAACTCCATTTGGCGGAGCCAGGAGATTGAATCTTTACCCTCGGGGCTCCTCCAGAAACAACAAAAAACCACTGCGTGTGGCCACGTGGAGTTTTCGAACGCTCACTGCGGAGGAGAGGCTGCCACTCCTCTGTTGGGAGCTGGACCGGTACCGCCTGAATCTCTGTGGTATTCAGGAGGTCCGGTGGACCGGCTCTGGGGGGCGTGGGAGCGTGGCATTGAGGTGTTGGAAGCTGTAAGCCCCAGGCTACTTTAGGTTCGCCTTCCCATCAACCAGAGGTGAGGAGTGGTGGTCGTGGTTACTTATGCCCCCACTGAAGACGAACATCCGTGAAGGGATGCAAGCAAGGCCGATGAGTCAGATGCCTTCTATGACCTCCTGTCACAGGTGCTAGCTAAAGTGGCCCCTCGGGATAGAGTCATCTTGTTGGGCGACTTCAATGCCCGAGTTGGTCATGATGCTGGCACCTGATCTGGAGTGATTGGAAGGCATGGGCCAGATCAGCTCAATAAAAACGGCAGGAGGCTGATAGATTTTTGTGCAGCTCATGGGCTTGTAATTACCAACACGCTGTTCTGGCATCGGCGCATCCACACATCATGGATGCATGCCGGGTCCAAGCAAGAACATCTGCTCACTACATAGTGACGAAACAGCAGATGCGGACCCATGTCCTTGACACCAGGACCTACCGTGGAGCTGATCTGCCCACTGACCGTCGACTTGTCATCTGTAAGATGCGCCTGCCATTCTTCTACTCCAGTGGTGGGTGTACACACAGGACCCCATTCAAACCCTTAGTGACATGGTCTCAGCTAGCTTATGAAAGTTGCAAGCGAGAATTTAATCATCGCTTGCAGCTGGGGTTGGCATTGTCCACCACTCCTCCTGTTGTCGTGGGGAAATGGGCGAGGTATAGGACTGACTCATGTAGCTGCAATGGCTGCTTTGGGTACACGGTCCAGACCTCCCCAGAGACCCTGGCTGACAGAGGAGGTGTTCAGGCTGGCTGATTAAAGCGACAGGCCCACTCTCATCGTCTACAGCATCCCACGTCAGAGAATGAGGAGGTTTGCCGCAGCATTCGCTCGGAGGTTCAGAGAGCCGTAAGGTGCTGCAAGGATGGGTGGTGGTTGCAGGTTGCTGAGGACATAGTCTGCCTCAATGGCCCGCGATCACAAATCGCTACTTAATTCTATAAAAAAAGGAACCTGCAGCGCCGCACCTATTGCCATCATTAGGGGAAAGAACGGTGATCCAATCTCTGACCCCCAGGAACCGGTTTGCAGATTTGCTGAGCATTTCTGTGAGGTCCTGGGGGAGGGGACATCCCGCAGCCTGGATAGCAACGTGGGACAAAGTGGGAATGACCCTACAGAGGCTGCGGTGCCTCAAATATTGGAAGAAGTCACCCCCTGTGAGTGGCTAGCTGAGGTGCTATCTGTTGAGGAAGTACTGAAGGCAATCCAGAGTCTTAGACCAGGAAAGACACCGGGCAGAGATGATCACCCAAGCGAAATGCTGAGGGAGGGTGGAGTTTGTGCACAGACTGCCCTACATGACATCATAACAACAGTCTGGACCACTGGATGGGTTCCGCAGGACTGGAAGATGCCCTGTACAGACTGGAACAACTCCAGGGGCATCTCACTCCTCAGTGTGCCGGGAAAAGATCTGGCAAAGATTATTCAACTTTGCTTTGCTAGGCACACTGAGGAGAGGCTTGCGGAGCCCCAATGCGGTTTCAGGAAAGGACGGTCCTGCACAGATGCAATATTTTCTGTCCGTCTGCTACAGCAGAGGTGTAGGGAAATCCAACAAGACCTACATCTCTGCTTTATTGACCTGGTCAAGGCCGATGATACCATCAGTAGGCCTGGGCTTTGGGTAGTTCTTCGTGCTTTCGGAGTCACTTACCCTCTGCTCACAATCAATAAGGACCTTCATAATGGTGAGTGGGCCCGGGTAAAACTACGTGGCCGGGAGTCGGAGCCATTCTATGTACACCTTGGGATGCGACAGGGATGTCCTCTTGCTCCCACATTATTTAACATCTATTTCGACCACGTAGTTCGTGAAGATATCTGTACCGGAGGAATTTACATCTGGTACAGATACAATGGGAGGCTGATCGATGCCTGGGTGGGGTCAAGGGATGGCTCCCTATTGCGCAACCATGTTATGTATGCCGATGATGATCTGGTAATTGCTGCTCACTCAGAGGAGGAGTTGGAGGCGCTGCTGCTGAACCTGGAGCGTGCCACTAAGAGGTGTGGCCTTACCATCAGCCCCACCAAAACTAAGCACCTGCCTGGGTATTTGTACCATCGGACACTCCACCCCCACAACTCCCAATTGGTGATAGGGCAGTTGTGGAGAGAGTGGAGAGTTTCCCATACCTGGGCAGAGTGCTCATGACCGGCTCCGGTTTAACGGCAGAGGTCTCACTCCGAATCAGTCGAGCGGCATTATCTTTTCATCGGTTACGTAACGCTGTGTGGAAGCTACCTGGTCTGTCGCTCTGCATGAAACTTCAGGTCTTCCCTCACTTCTCTACGCTTGCGAAACGTGGATCCCCCTATTGGAAGATCTTCGCCGGTTAGAAACATTTAGGCTCACCTGCCTACTATCCATCCTGAGTTTAACAAGGCTGGATTGTGTGAGGAGCTCACAAATCCTTGAAAGATATTGACAAAATTCTCATCGATGAGCTCCTCCGGCAGGGAAGGCTGCGTTGGCTGGGCCATGTAGCCTGCATGTCCAGCCACCGCATGACTAAACAGCTTTTGATTGGCCGGATCGAGGGGGCGAAACGGGCGGCATTGGCTAGAGAAGAGATGGAGTGATGTGGTACAGGAGGATGCGGTGTCAAGATCGGCCTCTGTGGAGAAGGCTCGTGAAGGATGCTACTGGGCAGTCGGAGGCAGTCGCCCTCCAACAACAACGGAGGGCAGAGGAGCAACGCTCACAACAACGAGCGGAGCGCCGGGTGGCTAAAGCACAGCAAGTTGGCACAGTAGGGGGCACAGGTGGTGCATCAGCCAGTCATCTCGGTCATCTCAGTCAGTCGACCGGTGGCACCTGCTGGGTCTGCCCCGTGACCTCCTGCCAGCGGGCGTTCGACACTTCACGTGGCCTCAAGGTGCACATGGCCTGGCACAAGCGTCGTGGTGACGTCACCACCACTTAGTGGCGAATGGCGGTTGTTGTTGTTGTGTGTCTCTATGTGTTACAGGGTATGTCTAGCCATAGACTCGCGCACTGCATCGCGTGCGTTCGGGCCTCCTCTAGGTCGACTCGGCCTCAAATGAGTACCTGGTGCGCCACTGGGGAGACAAAGGCGGCCGGGCGTGATGTTGGCCACCCTCCCCCTCGTGTGCCGTACCGGCCTTTACAGTATATAGGTGCTCGCTAACAGCACTTTCCCCTACAGTCTGTTAAGGCTATACGGGAGATCTTTGTATTTTTTTGTCTCTGTGTGTGTGTCTCTGTGTGTGTGTCTCTGTGTGTGTTTTTCTCATCTCGGTCAGTCGACCCGTGGCACCTGGGTCTGCCCCGTGACCTCCTGCCAGCGGGCTTTCGACACTTCACGTGGCCTCAAGGTGCACTTGGCCTGGCACAAGCGTCGTGGTGACGTCACCGCCACTTAGTGGCGAATGGCGGTTGTTGTTGTTGTGTCTTTCTCTATGTGTGTATGTGTGTCTCTGTGTGTATGTCTCTGTGTATTTCTGTGTTTCTCGGTTTATTTAGACACGTGTCTGAGGCTGGATTTTTGGCACTGTTGTTGATTTGCATGTAAGCACTATTTATTTAGTGTTTCTTCTGTTTGTAGTAAGCGCTGGCATGAGTTCCATGTCAATAATCTGTTGCTTTGCCCCTCATTCATTTGCGCATTCCCACCCCGCAATGCCCTGCGACTGACACCACCACCGAGGCTCTTGGGCTGTGGGTCTCTGAGTCTCTTTCTAACTCTATGGATCTCTCTGACGTCACCACGACGCTTGTGCCAGGCTATGTGCACCTTGAGGCCACGTGAAGTGTCGAACGCCCGCTGGCAGAAGGTCACGGGGCAGACCCAGGTGCCACGGGTCGACTGACCGAGACGACCGAGACGACTGGCTGATGCACCACCTGTGCCCCCTACTGTGCCAACTTGCTGTGCTTTAGCCACCCGGCGCTCCGCTCGTTAGATCTTTATGTGATTCTCTGGGTCTCTTTGAAACTCTGTGGATCTATGTCTACATGCAACCCTTTGGGTATCTAGGATGAATATCTGCGTAAATCGATGAGTACATGTAACCCTATGGGTCTCTATGTAACTCTATGGATCTCTGCGTCATTCTACGAGTCTCCATGTAACCCTATGGGTTTCTATGTAACTCTATGGATCTCTCTGTAACTCTATGGATCGCTGCGTCATCCTACGAGTCTCCATGTAACCCTATGGGTTTTCTATGTAACTCGATGGATCTCTATGAGACTCTATGTAACTCGGTGTAGCTGCTGTCACTGCCGTCCATCTAGAAGAGCTGCTGAGCTCGATGGGACTTTCCAGCTGAAATAAAGAGGAAATATGCGTGTGTGTGTGTGTCTGGGTGTTTCTAATCTGCGTGCTTCCTGGCGATGTTTACACAACATTTAGGCTGGCATGCCTACGATCCATCCTGGGTTTAACCAGGCTGGATTGTGTAATGAGCTCACAAATCCTTAAAAGATCAGGACAAAGTCCCATCGGTGAGCTCCTCCGGCAGGCAAGGCTGCGTTGGCTGGGTCATGTAGCCCACATGCCCAGCCACCGCATGACTAAACAGCTTTTGTTCGGCTGGATAGGGGGGGGGGGGGCTAGACGGGCGCGGCACGGGCTGGAGAAGAGATGGAGTGATGTGGTACAGGAGGAGGTGGAGCTGAGTGGACTTGCCGATGACTGGTACCAGCGGTGTCAAGATCGGCCTCAGTGGAGGAAGCTCGTGAAGGACGCTACTGGGCAGCAACAACGGAGGGCGGAGGAGCGACGCTCACAACAACGAGCGAAGACTAAAACGCAGCAAGTTGGCACAGTAGGGGGCACAGGTGGTGCATCGGCCACTCATCTAAGTCAACCCGTGGCACCTGGGTCTGCCCCGTGACCTCCTGCCAGCGGGCGTTCGACACTTCACGTGGCCTTAACGTGCACCTAGCCTGGCACAAGCGCCGTGGTGACGTCACCGCCACTTTGTGACGATTGGCGGTGTGTCTGAGTGTGTTTGTATCTTTGTCTTTGTGTCTGTCTGTCTCGCGGTGGTGCAGCGGTTAGCGCGCTGTGTGCTACGAACCCGGCAACCCGAGTTCGATTCCCGCTCACGGCCAACGCCCGTGACCCCCCCCCCCCACCCCCCCACACATACAAATATAAAGATCCCCCGTGAAGCATTGTGGCAAGTGCTGTTGGCGAGCACACACATCTAAAGGCAAAGTTTCCCGGTATATCCTTTAACAGACTGTCAGGGCAAGTGCTGTTAGCGAGCATCTACGAAGGCCGGCACGGCACACGAATGGGTGGGCGGCCAAGACCCACGCCCGATCGTGGCGATCTTTACACACCGCACCAGGTACTCATTTGAGGCTGAGTCGACCTAGGGGGAGGCCAAGGACCGCTTCAGGTAGTCGTCACTGGCGTCGGCGGCCGTGAGCGGCCAATCCAACTCGTGTCGCCGGGTTCGTGGCGCACGTGGCGCGCTAACCACTGCGCCACCGCTCCCCAAACGCACGCGCGCAGACACAGAGACTCAAGACTCGGTGCGATGCAACATCATCAGCAGCGGCTACCCTCTTCGCGCTTGATCCACGTTGGGAATGTATGAAAACATAGGCGGCATCAACATTCCTCCGGCAAAGGGCATATCCCCTTGTTGTTTTTCCCAACCCTCCAACCCCCCGCCGTTTCTCTCTCTCCCTCCTCACCGCGATCCATGCTTGCTAAATGTGCAGGGGATCTAAACAGTCATCGATCAAGTTCCAGTGGCGGCCAATGCAACGCCACGAAAGTTCCGTGTTTTTGTCGCGGGCGAAGCCTCCCTCGACGAGGGCCGCTACTTACCACCCTCCTGCAGATTAGCGCGGTTGGCTAAGGTACGGTGCGAAAGAAGTTCGACGTGCAGAGCGACACGGAGAGACGCACGGAGACAAATTCAAGACGCCGGCCGCAGGAGCGCGACTGTGGACGAGCAATACAAGTTATGGATCGTCTAGTAACACCCATAGAGACACATAGAGACACAGAGACACATAGAGATACATAGAGACCCATATAGATACATAGAGACCCATAGAGATACATAGAGACCCATAGAGATACATAGAGATACATAGAGATACATAGAGATACACAGAGACACATAGAGATACATAGAGACACAGAAACACATAGAGATACATAGAGACCCATATAGATACATAGAGACCCATAGAGATACATAGAGACCCATAGAGATACATAGAGACCCATATAGATACATAGAGACACATAGAGACATAGATATATAGCTATACACATAGAGACATAGATATATGTAGCGATACATAGAGACGCGGTTCGAGGTGGTGGGTGGTGGGTGGGTGATGCGTGGGTGGGTGGTGGATAGTGGGTTGGTGGTGGATAGTGGGTGGGTGGGTGGATGGATGGTGGATGGAGGGTGGATGGTGGATGGTGGGTGGTGGATGGTGGGTGGTGGATGGTGGATGGTGGGTGGTGGATGGTGGGTGGATGGTGGGTGGTGGATGGTGGATGGTGGGTGGTGGATGGTGGGTGGTGGATGGTGGGTGGATGGTGGGTGGTGGATGGTGGATGGTGGGTGGTGGATGGTGGGTGGTGGATGGTGGGTGGATGGTGGATGGTGGGTGGTGGATGGTGGGTGGGTGGTGGGTGGTGGATGGTGGATGGTGGTGGTGGATGGTGGGTGGTGGATGGTGGGTGGATGGTGAGTGGTGGATGGTGGATGGTGGGTGGATGGTGAGTGGTGGATGGTGGATGGTGAGTGGTGGATGGTGGGTGGTGGATGGTGGGTGGATGGTGAGTGGTGGATGGTGGATGGTGGGTGGTGGATGGTGGGTGGATGGGAGTGGTGGATGGTGGATGGTGAGTGGTGGATGGTGGATGGTGGGTGGATGTGGGTGGTGGGTGGTGGTGGGGGTGGGTGGATGGTGAGTGGTGGATGGTGGATGGTGAGTGGTGGATGGTGGATGGTGGGTGGATGGTGAGTGGTGGATGGTGGATGGTGAGTGGTGGATGGTGGGTGGTGGATGGTGGGGGATGGTGGTGGGATGGTGGATGGTGGGTGGTGGATGGTGGGTGGATGGTGAGTGGTGGATGGTGGATGGTGGGTGGATGGTGAGTGGTGGATGGTGGATGGTGAGTGGTGGATGGTGGATGTGGGTGGATGGTGGGTGGTGGGTGGTGGATGGTGGGTGGGTGGATGGTGAGTGGTGGATGGTGGATGGTGAGTGGTGGATGGTGGATGGTGGGTGGATGGTGAGTGGTGGATGGTGGGTGTGAGTGGTGGATGGTGGATGGTGGGTGGATGGTGGGTGGTGGGTGGTGGATGGTGGGTGGGTGGATGGTGAGTGGTGGATGGTGGATGGTGAGTGGTGGATGGTGGGTGGTGGGTGGTGGATGGTGGGTGGGTGGATGGTGAGGTGGTGGATGGTGGATGGTGGGTGGATGGTGGGGTGGTGGATGGTGGATGGTGGGGTGGTGGGTGGTGGATGGTGGGTGGATGGTGGGTGGGTGGATGGTGGGTGGGGTGGTGATGGTGGATGGTGAGTGGTGGATGGTGAGTGGTGGATGGTGAGTGGTGGATGGTGAGTGGTGGATGGTGGGTGGGGATGGTGGGTGGATGGTGGGTGGATGGTGGGTGGATGGTGGGTGGTGGATGGTGGGTGGATGGTGGGTGGATGGTGGGTGGATGGTGGGTGGTGGATGGTGGGTGGATGGTGGGTGGATGGGGGTGGTGGGTGGTGGGTGGTGGATGGTGGGGGGATGGTGGTGGTGGATGGTGATGGTGGATGGTGGGTGGATGGTGGGTGGTGGATGGTGAGTGGTGGATGGTGAGTGGTGGATGGTGGGTGGTGGGTGGTGGGTGGTGGATGGTGGGTGGATGGTGGGTGGTGGATGGTGGGTGGTGGATGGTGGGTGGATGGTGGGTGGTGGATGGTGGGTGGATGGTGGGTGGGTGGATGGTGGGTGGGTGGTGAGTGGTGGATGGTGGGTGGTGGATGGTGGGTGGATGGTGGGTGGTGGATGGTGGGTGGATGGTGGGTGGGTGGATGGTGGGTGGGTGGTGAGTGGTGGATGGTGAGTGGTGGATGGTGAGTGGTGGATGGTGAGTGGTGGATGGTGGATTGTGGATGGTGGGTGGAGAAGCGTTGCACATTGTTTCACTCCCCGCGTGGGGAGTTCCAACTCAGCCGTCGAGCTCTGGACCGCGAGTCGGGCGCGCGACCCACTGGGCCACCACTTGCGGCAGCAGTCGTTGTGAATAAAATAAAGTGAATAACAATAAGAACCATTTAACCATCGTCGTCGCCGTCGCGAATGTTTGCCTTCTAACTCGGAATTGCCACTCGCTGGGGGGGTGCAGAGCCGTGGCGCGCGTGGTGAGCGCTTCGCACAACGAACACGGCGGAATGGAAGTTCAACTCCCGGACACGGCTGGCGAAGTGAATATCTCAGACAGCCTCCTGCACATCCACCTTGACCAGCGTGGTGAAGTATGGTCAAACGCCCCGACCGCATAATTGTAGGCTCTCTCCCAGCGGTGGATTGAGAAAGGGCTCAAAGTAAAATGTATTTATTTTAGAATTTGCTCTCTCCTCCGCTGAAGCACTGCGATAACAGCCGCAACACGAGTTGGACTTTCTAATCACGCGATGTGTCTGTATGTATATATAAACTTACCGTGCACTCGACTTCAATCCCACCGTTTCGTGACACTTTAAAGCTTTCAAAGTCTCGAGATAGATAGACCAGGAGGGCTGGCAAAAAAAAGTAACCACAAGAAGAAGAGCCAAATTATTTTATTTAGTTTAAATCGAATTCGGTAAAAAAAATAAAAAAAATAAAAAAAACTCTCCCCCCATAAATATTTCAATAGACAGCAACAATACGGACGCGTGGTGAGCGCGAGACGGCGGTGTGCTCCTTAGTGGAGTTGGGTCACCACACAGTAAGTCCTCACGAAGAGCCGAGAGAGACGCGACTCCCAAGTCGACACCCTGAACGACTCAGCTAATGCGAAGCTCGTCACGGTTGTACCAAACACACACACACACGCGCGCGCGCACATATATATATAATGTACAACAATGTTCTTTCTTTTTTTTCTTGTACAAAATGCTGCTGCTCTCGCTATCTGTACCGGTCAAACGAGACGGCGCAAGTCACCCGTGCCTACCGCAGAAGGCGGCTCGGGTATGTTCCAGAGTGCAGGATGCATGCGGGCGAGTGTTTTGAGACAGCGATGAGGGCTCGCTCTACCTCCTCTGATGTCTCTGCCGGGTCACTGTGCCTCATTGTAGGCGCAGGCTTTGTTGGGAAGCCTCGTGGGTGAGTCTCAAGACTCGGGGTTTCTTTCAGGAGGGTCCTGCCACGTATTCTGTGCTGCTTGCTGCTTGCTGCTGCTGGTGTGTGTGTGCGAGACTCTATTTGAGTAAGATTCGGGTAATTCTAGATTTGAAGCTTTCGTGACTGCAATGATTCATATTCTTAGGTTTTTTTCGGTAAAGTCACGTAGGTAAAAACATTAAAAAGTAAAATAAAATAAAAATAAAAATCACAACGTTTCGGAGGCAACACAAGCTTCCGTCTTCAGGTGGTACCGTCACAGCCACGACAGCTGTATCAAGTAAATGAGAGATTGCAGAAGCTACCACTCCGTTTATATAATGGTTGGAGAAGGTGGTGGGGCAAGGGCCGCATACTTATTATTAATATGGTAAGGTGAGGTTTGAGACTAAGAATAGACTATTCTTAGTATCAAACCTTACCGAAAAAACCTAAGAATAAGATTCGGGTAATTAATTTGGCATCGGAATGTTGGGGCTAATATCGGTCACATTGTGTGCGCGTGTGTGTTTTGTTGTTGTTTGCTCTGGGAGGAAACCCGACGGAGAACAGGGAGAGACACAAACTCCACGCGGACATGCGCCCGGGTTCGGGAGTCGAACCGTGGCACTTATTGTCATCATCGCTTCACACAAACTGCGCTACTCTTGACGCATACAAAGCGTGCGTACAACAATGCCATCGTAGGGCCGGTCACCGTCATCGTCATTGCCATCAATGTCCTAATCATCATCATCATCATCATTGTAATCGATATCTTAATCATCATCAGGGACATAATGCGATTGATTTATCAAATGTCTCGTCGCGCTTACAACTTCACAATTAGAAGTACAAATACGGCGCTGAGGAGTAAAAGTAAACAAGAACAGGTAAAGGTACAAGGCCTGCACATTCTTTCTCAAGCCACTACTGAACGGTGATGATTACTTATTGATCCAGGAAAAGCTAAACTAAATTATGAACTATTTTTATTTTACCAGGTAGGACCCATTGAGCTCTTTTTAAATCCTTTATATTAAGTTCGCTTGCTTGCGTGCTTGCTTGCTTACGACCGTGCAAATCTTTCGGTCGTTTTTTAACCCATTTCCCGTGATCCAATCGAGCTGACATTTTGCACACAGATTCGTTGTGCGAGACAATTAATTTTCGTGAAAAAAAATTCCGAAATTTTACACTGTTTAGGGAAAATAAATAAATATTTAATTACCAATTGCTTAATGCTGGCAGACAATCATCTGACCCATAGGTAGCAGCCATCTCAAGCCAAAGGACGAGAGGACTCTAGCCGCCACGCATATAAAGGATTTAGAGTGAAACACTTTTTTTTTTACGGGTTAATTTTTAAAATCCTTTATATTAAGTTCACTTGCTTGCTTGCTTGCGTGCTTACGACCGTGCAAATCTTTAGCTCGTTTTTTAACCCACTTCCCGTGATCCAATCGAGCTGACATTTTGCACACAGACTCGTTGTGCGTGACAATTTGTTTTCGTGAAAAAAGAATTTCCAAAATTTTCCACTTTTGAGGAAAAACAAATTTTCATATTAAATTTTTAGGAATGTTTTTTCATATTTAATTTAAAATACCAATGTGATGAAAACTCTTACTCAAGAAAAACAGAAATGAATAATAAAATGAAACCGATGCCACGCATATAAAGGATTTATAGTGAAAAACTTTGTTTTTACCGGTTAATTTTTTCAGAAGCAACCTGGCCACAAATAATAGCGAATCACCACGTGGAAACGTGTCGCTGCCGAATACTCTAAACGCGTGATGTTGATTCTAAATGTGGGGGGGAAAACCAGAGGACCCGGAGAAGGCTATATGGGGGATCTTTGTTTTTGTGTAAATGTGTGGAGCGGTGGTGATATGGTTAGCGCGCTGCTCTACGAACTCGGCGACCCTATGTGAGTATATGGGTCTCTATGTGAGTATATGGGTCTCCATGTGAGTTTATGGGTCTCTGTGTTAGTATACGGGTCTCTATGTGAGTATATGGGTCTATGTAAGTCTATGGGTCTCTGTGTTAGTATACGGGTCTCTAATGAGTATATGGGTCTATGTGAGTCGGTGGATCTCTACGTGAGTGTACGGGTCTCTATGTGTATATACACGAGTCCCTATGTGAGCCTATGAGTCCCTATGTGAGCCTATGAGTCCCTATGTGAGTCTATGAGTCTCTATGCGAGCCTATGAGTCCCTATGTGAGCCTATGAGTCCCTATGTGAGTCTATGAGTCCCTATGTGAGTCTATGAGTCCCTATGCGAGCCTATGAGTCCCTATGTGAGTCTATGAGTCCCTATGCGAGCCTATGAGTCCCTATGTTAGTCTATGAGTCCCTATGCGAGCCTATGAGTCCCTATGTGAGTCTATGAGTCCCTATGTGAGTCTATGAGTCCCTATGCGAGCCTATGAGTCCCTATGTGAGTCTATGAGTCCCTATGCGAGCCTATGAGTCCCTATGTTAGTCTATGAGTCCCTATGCGAGCCTATGAGTCCATATGTGAGCCTATGAGTCCCTATGTGAGCCTATGAGTCCCTATGTGAGTCTATGAGTCCCTATGTGAGTCTATGAGTCCCTATGCGAGCCTATGAGTCCCTATGTGAGTCTATGAGTCCCTATGCGAGCCTATGCGTCCCTATGTGAGTCTATGAGTCCCTATGCGAGCCTATGAGTCTCTATGTGAGCCTATGAGTCCCTATGCGAGCCTATGAGTCTCTATGTGAGCCTATGAGTCCCTATGTGAGTCTATGAGTCTCTATGTGAGTCTATGAGTCCCTATGCGAGCCTATGAGTCTCTATGTGAGTCTATGAGTCTCTATGCGAGTCTATGAGTCCCTATGTGAGTCTATGAGTCCCTATGTGAGTCTATGAGTCCCTATGTGAGTCTATGAGTCCCTATGTGAGTCTATGAGTCCCTATGTGAGTCTATGAGTCCCTATGTGAGTCTATGAGTCTCTATGCGAGTCTATGAGTCTCTATGTGAGTCTATGAGTCTCTATGCGAGTCTATGAGTCTCTATGCGTGTCTATGAGTCTCTATGTTAGTCTATGAGTCCCTATGTGAGTCTATGAGTCCCTATGTGAGTCTATGAGTCTCTATGCGCGTCTATGAGTCCCTATGTGAGTCTATGAGTCCCTATGTGAGTCTATGAGTCCCTATGTGAGTCTATGAGTCCCTATGTGAGTCTATGAGTCCCTATGTGAGTCTATGAGTCCCTATGTGAGTCTATGAGTCCCTATGTGAGTCTATGAGTCCCTATGTGAGTCTATGAGTCCCTATGCGAGTCTATGAGTCTCTATGTTAGTCTATGAGTCCCTATGTGAGTCTATGAGTCCCTATGTGAGTCTATGAGTCTCTATGCGAGTCTATGAGTCTCTATGTGAGTCTATGAGTCCCTATGTGAGTCTATGAGTCCCTATGTGAGTCTATGAGTCTCTATGCGAGTCTATGAGTCCCTATGTGAGTCTATGAGTCCCTATGTGAGTCTATGAGTCCCTATGTGAGTCTATGAGTCCCTATGTGAGTCTATGAGTACCTATGTGAGTCTATGAGTCTCTATGTTAGTCTTTGAGTCCCTATGTGAGTCTATGAGTCCCTATGCGAGTCTATGAGTCTCTATGTTAGTCTATGAGTCCCTATGTGAGTCTATGAGTCCCTATGTGAGTCTATGAGTCTCTATGTGAGTCTATGAGTCCCTATGTGAGTCTATGAGTCCCTATGTGAGTCTATGAGTCCCTATGTGAGTCTATGAGTCTCTATGTTAGTCTATGAGTCCCTATATGAGTCTATGAGTCCCTATGTGAGTCTATGAGTCCCTATGCGAGTATATGAGTCCCTATGTGAGTCTATGAGTCCCTATGTGAGTCTATGATTCCCTATGTGAGTCTATGAGTCTCTATGTTAGTCTATGAGTCCCTATGTGAGTCTATGAGTCTCTATGTGAGTCTATGAGTCCCTATGTGAGTCTATGAGTCCCTATGCGAGCCTATGAGTCCCTATGTGAGTCTATGAGTCTCTATGCGAGTCTATGAGTCCCTATGTGAGTCTATGAGTCTCTATGTGAGTCTATGAGTCCCTATGCGAGCCTATGAGTCTCTATGCGAGTCTATGAGTCCCTATGTGAGTCTATGAGTCTCTATGTGAGTCTATGAGTCCCTATGCGAGCCTATGAGTCCCTATGTGAGTTTATGAGTCCCTATGCGAGCCTATGAGTCCCTATGTGAGTCTATGAGTCTCTATGCGAGTCACTGGTGACCAGGCTTAGACGGCCTACTCGCGAGACTCGAGATCCCGGTTTGGTCATCGTGATTCAGGGGACTGCTCGCTTAAACACAAATGTGAACCCGGCATTCTCAGTGGGGTGCGTCTCACCGCCACTTGACCCCGTGACCCGCACAATGTTTTACCTCTTTAACCGTCCGTGCACCGGGGACATATTGAGGACGCTGAGCTTAAGCAGGCCCAGAGGGAGACGCGGGGGAGTGAGGAGGAGACACAGGGAGAGAGGGAGACAGGGGGGAATGGAGGATACACAGGGAAAGAAATGGAGACGGGGAGAGAGAGGGAGACAGGGAGAGGAGAGACACGGGGAGAGGAGAGACACGGGGAGATACGGGGAGACACGGGGAGACACGGAGAGAGGAGAGACACGGGGAGAGGAGAGACACGGGGAGACACGGGGAGATGAGAGACACAGAGAGACACAGGGAGACACGGGGAGACACGGGGAGACACGGGGAGGGGAGAGACACGGGGAGAGGAGAGACACAGGGAGAGAGGGGGAGACACAGGGAGACACGGGGAGACACGGAGAGACACGGGGAGACACGGAGAGACACGGGGAGAGGAGAGACACAGGGAGATACGGGGAGACACAGGGAGACACGGGAAGATGAGAGACACAGGGAGAGAGAGGGGGAGGGTGCCACGATTAGAGTCGTTAACTTTTACTGAAGCTCTCTCGTGGCCACGGTTAAGAGGCTGCCGTGAGATTGGCGTCTACCGCTCCACCCTCAGATCGGTCCGCCCACTCGTTCTGTTCCCTATTTATCGTCCGCAGTGGAGTTGGTTTTTTGTTGTTGTTGTTGTAGCTTAGTCTTCGTATTCTTGACCCGCCCTGGCTAGACATCTGTGAAATAAAGGAGCTTCATAGATCATCGGATTCCACCCGCAGACTAAATAAACGTTCTGATGCTGATCTTTCTTCTTGCCTATGATGAGGAACGCGTTCAGGAGCTGGATACCAATGTCTGCTGCTGCTGGCCACGATACAGAGAGAGAGTTCGTGTCGCTGTTCCTTCATCACCGCTCCTCGCTAAGTAAACTAAACTTTTCTTTTCTTTTCTTGGTTCTTTCGGTAAAGTCACGTAGAAGGGAAATAATAAAATAATAAAAATAAAACATAATAAAATAATAATTATCATTTTATTATTTCCCTTCTACGTGACTTTACCGAAAGAACCAAGAAGATGAATCCCTGCAGTCACGAAAGCTTTAAATCGAAAATTTATTTTATTGTGCCCAGGTAAGGCCCACTTAGCTGTACCGCTCCTTTTCAGAAACGAGCTGGCCACAAATGATTGCTCATTGAAGGGGCTTATCACATGGAAATGTATAGCAGCCAAATGCTCGAAGCACGTGTTTCTAAACGTGGAGGGAAAAACCAGAGGACCCGGAGAAAAATCCACGCGACCACCGGGAAAGAGAGAGAGACACTCAAACTACAAATATACAGCAGCAGGCTTCAGGGTCGGGACCGAACACCCACGACCTCCTGTATACCAGGCGAAGTAGTTAACATATCGTAGCCACCGTGATGATGATGATGATGAAAGAGAGAGACACGCAAACTCCAAATATACAGCAGCAGGCTTCAGGTTCGAAATCTAACCCACGAACCTCTTGTATACCAGGCGAGGCAGCTACCACAGTACTTCGTACTGAGTCATAAAATTATATTATATATTTTTTACCTCCCCACACCCCCATGAATTGCAGACAAGCCATTTGCCAACTGGCGCCGCGCTATTTTAACGCTAAAACGACTTCAAGTCAGACAGAGTTGGCACAGAATGTTTGCGTGACTTTTTGATGACTGCGCGCCGATAATACGCGGGCCGGAATGTATTCGGACCATCAAAGCCGCCACCACCACCACCAGCACTACCAAACAAAGATAAAGATCCCCCGTAAAGCCTTAACGGGCTGTTAGGGCAAGTTGCTGCTAGCGAGTAGCACCTATGCAGGCCGGACAGTGCACACGAGGGGGTTGGGTGGCAAGCACTACGCTCGGCCGCCTTTGTCTCCCCACTGGTGATGTCTTTACACACCGCACCCAGGTACTCGGGAAGGCCCAGGACCGGTTCAGATAATCGCCACTGGGTGTTCGCCGCGAGCGGGAATCGAACTCGGGGTCGCCGGGTTCGTAGCGCAGCGCGCTAACCGCTGCACCACCGCTCCCCTCCAGCACTACCACCACCACCAGCACCACCACGACCGATTTGTATGATTAAAATTTTTTTTAAATCCTTTATATTAAGTTCACTTGCTTGCTTGCTTGCACGCTTACGACCGTGCACATCTTTCGGTCGTTTTTTAACCCACTTCCCGTGATCCAATCGAGCTGACATTTTGCACACAGACTCGTTGTGCGTGACAATGTATTTTCGTGAAATTTTTTTCCCATAACTTTACACTTTTCAGGAATTTTTTTTTTTATTTAATTACCAATTGCTTAATGGTGGCAGGCAATCATCTGACCCATAGGTGGCAGCCATCTCAAGCCAGAGGACGAGAGGACTCTAGCCGCCACGCATATAAAGGATTTATAGTGAAAAACTTTGTTTTTACGGGTAATTTTTTTTACCAGCTCAGTCCCACTGAGCTGTACAGCTCTTTTTCTAGGCGACCTGGCTATCACAGATGATAGCTCAACGAAGTGGCTCATCAACATCATCATCATCGCGTGGAAATGTTTGTTGTAAGATGGCGAAGTCAAGTCGAAGGATGTCCCTCCCGTGTCATACCGTTACCACCGCCGCGCAAGAATGATCGAGCATCGGGGCGACACCCTCATTACAGAGGCAGCGGCTATCTCTTTCCCGACATCGAAAAAGCCCGAGGGGCTCCGGGATTCGCGGTTTAATTACAGACGGAGGAGCGGGGGGAGGGAAGGGAGTGATGGGGTAAGGGGGAGGGAAAAAAAACACAAGAAAAATTATAATGCCCTTCTTTGATGGCCCGAGAGATAAGCCGAGGCTCGCGGTCGGTGGGTGTGCGGGGTGGGGGAGGGCGGGTGATGTGCCCCGCGGTGGCTAGGAGATGTTAGCTACCTCGCCTGGTATACAGGAGGTCGTGGGTTTGATCCCGACCCAGACGCCTGCTGCTGTATATTTGGAGTTTGCGTGTCTCTATCTCATCATCACCACGGTGGCTAGGAGATGTTAACTACCTCGGCCGGTGTACAGGAGGTTGTGGGTTCAATCCCGACCCTGAAGATGCCTGCGGTATATTGAGTCTGCGTCTGTCTCATCATCATCACGGTGGCTGGGAGATGTTAACTACTTCGCCTGGTATGCAGGAGGTCGCGGGTTCGATCCCGACCCTGAAGATGCCTGCTGTATATTTGGAGTTTGCGCCTCTCTCATCATCATCACGGTGGCTAGGAGATGTTGACTACCTCGCCTGGTATGCAGGAGGTCGCGGGTTCGATCCCGACCCTGACGCCTGCTGCTGTATATTTGGAGTTTGCGTGTCTCTATCTCATCATCATCATCACGGTGGCTAGGAGATGGTAACTACCTCGCCTGGTATACAGGAGGTCGTGGGTTCGATCACGACCCTGAAGATGCCTGCAGTATATTGAGTTTGCGTCTGTCTCATCATCATCACAGTGGCTGGGAGATGTTAACTACCTCGCCTGGTATACAGGAGGTCGTGGGTTCGATCACGAACCTCAAGATGCCTGCTGTATATTGAGTCTGCATCTGTGTCATCATCATCACGGTGGCTAGGAGATGTTAACTACCTCGCCTGGTATATAAGAGGAAGTTTGCGGTGTCTCTCTTTCTCCTCCTGGATATCGCTCGACGTAGTGGCTCGTCATCACGTAGACATTCATATCAGCCGTAGCATCTAAACGCGCTATGTTGATTCTAAACGTGGAGGAGAGAGAAATTGGAGGAATCCGAAGAAAAGTCCACGGTACCACGGGGAGAATAAGCACACTCCAAATAGTCAGCTGGCGTCAGGGTCGATGCATCGGCCCACAGTTTGGGTTGCATCACCGCAATGCCACGGCTGTGGCTCGTGCCCGTTAATTTAACACTCATGAAGAAGACGCAACGCATCGGCCTGGTGTTCATGTGAAGGAGGAGGAAAGTCAAAGCCAAGACGAGGCGCGGTGATGATGATGATGATATTCCTAGTTTTTTTCGATACGTTCCATTCATTGGCTACCACATTCTGATAAGCTCCTACCCCCCTCCTCCCCCTTAACTTGTATTTAAGAACTTGTATCTTGGAATCGCTGCCTCACTTGATGCAGCAAATTTAACTGTGACGGTCCCACCTGATGACGGAGACTTGTGTTGCCTCCGAAACGTCGTGATTTTTATTATTTTATTTTTTATTAATTTTAATTTCATTTTTTAACCTACGTGACTTTACCGAAAAAACTAAAGAGCATGAATTCCTTGCAGTCACGAAAGCTTCAAATCTAGGTTGATGATGATGATGTTTGCGTCTCGAATGAAGACGAGTTTTATTCTGGATGCCCGCGTTGCTCTGCTCTGTTCGCATAGCAGCAGCAGTAGCAGCAGCAGTAGTAGCAGTAGCAGCAGTAGCAGCAGTAGCAGCAGCAGTAGCAGCAGTAGCAGAAGCAGCAGTAGAAGCAGCAACAGTAGCAACAGTAGCAGCAGCAGTAGCAGCAGCAGCAGTAGCAGCAGTAGCAGCAGTAGCAGCAGCAGTAACAGCAGTAGCAGCAGTAGCAGCAGCAGTAGCAGCAGTAGTAGTAGCAGCAGTAGTAGCAGTAGCAGCAGCAGTAGCAGCAGTAGCAGCAGTAGCAGCAGTAGCAGTAGCAGCAGTAGCAGCAGCAGCAGTAGCAGCAGCAGTAGAAGCAGCAGTAGCAGCAGCAGTAGCAGCAGCAGCAGTAGCAGCAGCAGCAGTAGCAGCAGTAGCAGCAGTAGCAGCAGCAGTAACAGCAGTAGCAGCAGCAGTAGCAGCAGCAGTAGCAGCAGTAGCAGTAGCAGCAGTAGCAGCAGCAGTAGCAGTAGAAGCAGCAGCATCAGCAGCAGTAGTAGCAGCAGCAGCATCAGCAGCAGTAGCAGCATCAGCAGTAGCAGCATCAGCAGTAGCAGCATCAGCAGTAGCAGCATCAGCAGTAGCATCATCAGCAGTAGCAGCATCAGCAGTAGCAGCATCAGCAGTAGCAGCATCAGCAGTAGCAGCATCAGCAGTAGCAGCAGCAGCAGTAGCAGCATCAGCAGTAGCAGCAGCATCAGCAGCAGCATCAGCAGCAGAAGCAGCAGCAGTAGCAGCATCAGCAGCAGCATCAGCAGTAGCAGCAGCAGCAGTAGCAGCAGCAGTAGCAGCAGCAGTAGCAGCAGCATCAGCAGCAGCAGCAGTAGCAGCATCAGCAGCAGCATCAGCAGCAGTAGCAGCAGCAGCAGTAGCAACATCAGCAGTAGCAGCAGCATCAGCAACAGCAGCAGCAGCGTCCTTCCGGATGAGTGAGATGCTAGGTTGGTAACAGCAGCGCCATCCCAGATAATAAGTTGATATACATTATATCCCCAGGGTCATTCATAAGTTGACATGAATGACGCCGGAGTACGAGTTGCAAGGTGGCGATGTTGCCAATGGAAATCACCCGAGAAATATCAATATATGTGGACACCAACACAAGTGCAAGTTTCGATTTAAAGCTTTCGTGACTGCAGGGATTCATCTTCTTGGTTCTTTCGGTAAAGTCACGTAGAAGGGAAATAATACAATAATAAAAATAAAACATCATAAAATTTCGATTCAAAGCTTTCGTGACTGCAGGGATTCATCTTCTTGGTTCTTTCGGTAAAGTCACGTAGAAGGGAAATAATAAAATAAAAAATAAAAAACATAATAAAATACAATTCTCACGACGTTTCGGCCACAACGCAAGCAGCCGTCCTCAGGTGAAGAACAGGGATGTCGGAAAGACAGCGTCTGAATGAACAGGTCTGTCGGAAAGACAGCGTCTGAACAGACCCTGTCTTTCCGACAGACCTGTTCTTCACCTTAGGACGGCTGCTTGCGTTGTGGCCGAAACGTCGTGAGAATTATTGTATTCTGTTTTATTTTTATTATTTTATTATTTCCATTCTACGTGACTTTACCGAAAGAACCAAGAAGATACAAGTGTAAGTTTAATGATTCGTCAATTATTGTGATGGATGCATGCGGGCGTGGGAGTGGTGGTGCAAAGGGCACGCCCCTGGCCTATGAACCCGGCGACCCGAGACCGATTCCCAGCCACGGATATCGAACAACGGCGGTGAGGGATATCAGAGACTCGGACTCACACCCAGCCTCGAACTCAGATGCTAAGGCCCCGTTGAGCAGACTGATAGAATCAGCCCAAGATTGTCCAGAGAGATCTGTAGAAATACATTGAGATATATACAGATCCGTAGGAATCTGTAAGAGACACAGATTCGTAGAGACACATAGAGATGGGTAGAGATTCAGAAATCCGTCGAGATTCATAGAGATCCGTAGAGATACATAGAGATCCAGAGTTACATAGAGATCCATAGAGTTACAGAGAGATCCATAGAGTTATACAGAGCCATAGAGTTGCATAGAGATCCATAGAGTTACATAGAGATACATGGAGTTACGTAGAGATCCATAGAGTTGCACAGAGATCCATAGAGTTACATAGAGATCCATAGAATTACATAGAGTTACACAGAGCCATAGCGTTACATAGAGTTACATAAAGATCCATAGAGTTACACAGAGAGACATAGAGTTACATAGAGGTCCATAGAGTTACATAGAAATCCAGAGTTACACAGAGAGCCATAGAGTTGCATAGAGATCCAGAGTTACACAGAGATCCATAGAGTTACATAGAAATCCATGGAGTTACATTGAGATCCATCGAGTCGCATAGAGATCCATAGAGTTGCACAGAGAGCCATAGAGTTGCATAGAGATCCCTAGAGTTACACAGAGATCCAGAGTTACACAGAGATCCAGAGTTACATAGAGATCCATATAGTTACACAGAGATCCATAGAGTTGCACAGAGAGCCATAGAGTTACATAGAGATCCATAGAGTTACACAGAGATCCAGAGTTACATAGAGATCCATAGAGTTACATAGAGATCCATAAAGTTACACAGAGATCCATAGAGTTGCACAGAGATCCATAGAGTTGCACAGAGATCCATATAGTTACACAGAGATCCATAGAGTTACACAGAGATCCATAGAGTTACACAGAGATCCAGAGTTACATAGAGATCCATATAGTTACACAGAGATCCATAGAGTTACACAGAGAGCCATAGAGTTACACAGAGATCCATAGAGTTACACAGAGAGCCATAGAGTTACACAGAGATCCATAGAGTTACACAGAGATCCATAGAGTTACATAGAGGTCCATAGAGTTACATAGAGATTCATAAAGTTACACAGAGATCCATAGAGTTGCACATAGATCCATAGAGTTACATAGAGATCCATAGAGTTGTACAGAGATCCATAGAGTTACACAGAGATCCATAGAGTTACACAGAGATCCATAGAGTTACATAGAGATCCATAGAGTTACACAGAGAGCCATATCGTTACATAGAGATCCATAGAGTTACACAGAGAGCCATATAGTTACACAGAGATCCATAGAGTTACACACAGATCCATAGAGTTACATAGAGATCCATAGAGTTGCACAGAGATCCATCGAGTCGCATAGAGATCCATACAGTTACACAGAGATCCATAGATATGCACAGAGATCCATAGAGTTACATAGAGATCCATAGAGTTGCACAGAGAGCCATAGAGTTGTGCGACAAGGTGCTGTCCAATGGGGTGCAGTCTCTCTCTCTCTCCACGTGCAGTGTTCACACGCCACGCGCAGTCGCTGGACGCGAGGGCGCTTCTTCATTCGTTCATTCAATCATTCACTCATTCAATAATTCACTCATTCATTCAATCATTCATTCATTCACTCATCCAATCATTCAATCATTCGCTCATTCGCTCATTCAATCATTCGCTCATGCAATCATTCGATCATGCAATCATTCGATCATTCAATCATTCGCTCATTCAATCATTCAATCATTCACTCATTCAATCATTCGCTCATTCATTCATTCGCTCATTCGCTCATTCGATCATTCAATAATTCACTCATTCACATCATTCATTCGCTCATTCGCTCATTCACTCATTGAATCATTCACTCATTCAATCATTCACCCATTTAATCATTCAATCATTCGCTCATTCACGCATTCACTCATTCAATCATTCACTCATTCAATCACTCTTCTAAACGAGCCTACTCCTGACCAGTTGATCTCTCACCCGTTTACACAAATGACACTTGCAGCCTGCAGCCTCGTCCCCATCTATCTTGTCTGAACGGGATAGAGCGTTGCGCCCTCTCGCACACGTAATAATAAACTGAACAGGCTTGAGCCTGGACGGGATTTGGATGGGTGACCACCAGCCATGCATAACAGGTGCTATCGGATAATCTGGTGGGAGAGGAGGGGGGGCTACGTGGTGGGGTGCAGCAGGAGGTCACGCAGTGAAAAATCTCTGCTGTGCTATCAACACGTGCGTTGCCACTGACAATTATGGTGAAATATGGTCAAATAGCCCCCCCATGACTTGCACGAGATTGTGAAGCCCCTCCTCATCCAGCAGTGGATTAACAGATTGGCTGCGACACTGTGTAGTTGCATTAATGATATATCAATATCGATTTAAAGCTTTCGTGACTGCAGGGATTCATCTTCTTGGTTCTTTCGGTAAAGTCACGTAGAATGGAAATAATAAAATAATAAAAATAAAACATGTTTTATTTTAATAATAAAAATAAAACATCATAAAATAATACAAATAAAACATGTTTTATTTTAATAATAAAAATATAACATATTTAATAAAACATGTTTTATTTTTATTATTTTATTATTTCCATTCCGAAAGAACCAAGAAGAATATATCAATAGTTATAACTGCACAGTACATTCATCATCATCATCATGTTGATGTCTATTGAAATGTCTCATACACAGGTTTGTTTTGTGAACATTCGGACCCGCCACCCCGCCTTACACATCACGATGGTACATTCCACATCTGTATGCCGGCGCTGTACCACATTGATGCACGGGCAGCCCCCAAAGGGAAGAGTCACACAGAGGGCACGAGTGTTGATTTGCAGGCTATCACGGGCCGTACCAAGTGCTTGACAGGGGTTTTTTCACGCAGCGTTTAAATACGTTTTTTTTCTCGAATTTTTGCTGGTTTATTCCAGGATGTTTCTGTTGCGCGTCGTCGCTTTAAGATCTTTCTGTGTTCATATTTTGTTTGTTGCGGTTGCACCCGAATTAACCACCGCATGGCTCACAGGGATATACCAAATAAATGAAACTTGAAACTTGAACTTGAATCACGCCTTTCCCTTTGCCTATACCACCACCAAGTTTGCAGTACAAATGGTATCGTCCATCGATACGCATAGTTGGAATTGATATCGGATGCAATATTCTAGATTTGAAGCTTTCGTGACTGCAATGATTCATATTCTTAGGTTTTTTCGGTAAAGTCACGTAGGTAAAAACATTAAAAAGTAAAATAAAATAAAAAGAAAATAAAATAAAAATAAAAATCACGACGTTTCGGAGGCAACACAAGCTTCCGTCTTCAGGTGGTACCGTCAAAGCCACGATACACGATACTTGATACAGCCGTCGTGGCTGTGACGGTACCACCTGAAGACGGAAGCTTGTGTTGCCTCCGAAACGTCGTGATTTTTATTTTATTTTTATTTTATTTTACTTTTTAATGTTTTTACCTACGTGACTTTACCGAAAAAAACCTAAGAATACGGATGTAATATTTTTCTATGGTTCTATGATTATTAAAATAAAACCCCACGGTATTGAATATTTACCATGGTAAAAAAAGCAATGCTAATTGATGCAAGCCACGGAATGAATGTAAAAAACCCCATAGTGCATTGTGTTTGTACCATGGTAAAACGAATATGTCCGAAAATTGTAACAACAGCAACACAATCACATGATACATAATATTCACCATCTTTTCTGTACGGGTTGTAGGAATCACGGATATACCGTTTCACCCCCCGCTCCCCCCCCCCGTCTTTCTTCATAGGACACATAGTAGTGTCCACCTACACGTTTGCAAAAAAAAACGATGGGCTGATGATCTTCATTTGAAACTTTGGCAAACAAACATCGTACTCTAAGTTCTTTCGGTAAAGTCACGTAGGTAAAAAATTGAAATAAAAATTTATAAAAATAAAATAATAAATAATTATTTCATTTTTTTACCTACGTGACTTTACCAAAAGAACTAAGAGTATGAATCCTTGCAGTCACGAAAGCTTCAAATCTAGAAATAATAAAATACAATTCTCACGACGTTTCCGCCACAACGCAAGCAGCTGTCCTCAGGTGAAGAACAGGGCTGTCGGAAAGAATGTTCAGACGCTGTCTTTCCGACAGCCCTGTTCTTCACCTGAGGACGGCTGCTTGCGTTGTGGCCGAAACGTCGTGAGAATTGTATTTTATTATGTTTTATTTTTATTATTTATTATTTCCCGTCTACGTGACTTTACCGAAAGAACCAAGAAGATGAATCCTTGCAGTCACGAAAGCTTCAAATCTAGAAACAAACATCGTTCTCGAGTGGAATTTCTTAAAACGCCTGCCCTCCGCTTGTCGCCGATAACCCACTGCCGCATTGTCTCCAAGGCCAGATCTCCCGCGAAGAACATAACAAGAGTGGCAGAAGCCCATTCTCTGCCTCCACATTGCAAATGAACCAAATGTGGAATGTTATAATTCTAGATTTGAAGCTTTCGTGACTGCAAGGATTCATAATCTTAGTTCTTTCGGTAAAGTCACGTAGGAAAAAAATGAAATTAAAATTAATAAAAATCAAATAATGAAATGAAAAAAAAATAAAAAATAAAAAATAACGACGTTTCGGAAGCAACACAAGTCTCCGTCATCAGGTGGGACCGTCACAGCCAGATTTGCTGCATCAAATCCGTCATCAGGTGGGACCGTCACAACCAGATTTTCTGCAGCAAATGTGGCTGTGACGATCCCACCTGATGATGGAGACTCGTGTTGCCTCCGAAACGTCGTATTTATTTTTTTATTAATTTTAATTTCATTTTTTACCTACGTGACTTTACCGAAAGAGCTAAGATTATGGAATGTTATAGTCCGTCGGCATAGTTTAGCTTTCCGGGCCAAATTAGTGAAAAAATTAAAAAAAACTCTGACAAGTACGAAACCCGTCCCGGAGTAGCGAAGCAAAGACACGGGGAGATTCGTCACGGTGCATTGCTTTACGGTTTTATTTTTCAATAATATTTATTTAAAGAGTAATTTTCAAACAAAAACAATTCCCTTTAAAAAAAAAATTCTTGAAGACAACGAAAACGACACCAGAGACTCACCGCTCACCGAGCCGATGGTGCGTTGGAGTTTCAAAACATGAAACGAAAATATGTTTTTTAGATTCCCCCCCCCCACAAACAGACCAAACAAGCGGACACAATCAAGTAAGTAGCTTTTACGATTGTTTCGCAACCAGTGATTTCCTGTAATCGGGGCTTTGGTAATCATCTCTCGTGAACTTTATCTATCATCAGGCAGGCGCGGCGTGTAAACAAACAGCCCACCGACGCTATTTTTATTTGACCAGGTTAGGCCCACTGAACGATGTAGCTCTTTTTCAGACTTTACCTGGCCACAAATGATAGCTCAACGAAGCGGCTCGTCACGTGGAAATGTGTAGCAGCCGAAATACTCTCAACGCGTGCTTCTAAATGTGGAGGGAAAGACCGGAGGACCCGGAGAAAAATCCACGCGACCACGAAGAGAGAGACGCAGACTCCAACTAAACATACAGACGTCAAGATCGGGATCGAACCCACGACCTCCTGCACACCAGGCGAGGTAGTGAACATCTCATAGCCACCGCGGCACCCACGACAATGCACACAGCACAGCGGTTTCGTCCTCGTTAGAACTCATCGGCGCATTGCAGCATCGCCATCATTGTGGGGCAGTGGGGCTGAGTGAGTGAGTGGGGCTGAGTGAGTGAGTGTGGCTGAGTGGGTGAGTGGGGCTGAGTGAGTGAGTGGGGCTGAGTGAGTGAGTGGGGCTGAGTGAGTGAGTGGGGCCGAGTGGGTGAGTGAGTGAGTGGGTGAGTGGGGCTGAGTGAGTGAGAGGGGCCGAGTGGGTGAGTGGGGCCGAGTGGGTGAGTGGGCCGAGTGGGTGAGTGAGTGAGTGGGTGAGTGGGGCTGAGTGAGTGAGTGAGTGGGGCCGAGTGAGTGAGTGGGGCCGAGTGAGTGAGTGTTGCCGAGTGAGTGAGTGAGTGAATGGGGCTGAGTGAGTGAGTGAGTGGGGCCGAGTGAGTGAGTGTTGCCGAGTGAGTGGGGCCGAGTGGGTGAGTGAGTGAATGGGGCTGAGTGAGTGAGTGAGTGGGGCCGAGTGAGTGAGTGGGGCCGAGTGGGTGAGTGAGTGGGGCCGAGTGAGTGAGTGGGGCCGAGTGAGTGAGTGAGTGGGGCCGAGTGAGTGAGTGGGGCCGAGTGAGTGAGTGGGGCCGAGTGAGTGAATGGGGCCGAGTGAGTGAGTGGGGCCGAGTGAGTGAGTGGGGCCGAGTGGGTGAGTGAGTGGGGCCGAGTGAGTGAGTGAGTGGGGCCGAGTGAGTGAGTGGGGCCGAGTGAGTGAGTGGGGCCGAGTGAGTGAGTGGGGCCGAGTGAGTGAGTGAGTGGGGCCGAGTGAGTGAATGGGGCCGAGTGAGTGAGTGGGGCCGAGTGGGTGAGTGAGTGGGGCCGAGTGAGTGAGTGAGTGGGGCCGAGTGAGTGAGTGGGTTGAGTGAGTGAGTGTGGCTGAGTGGGTGAGTGGGGCTGAGTGAGTGAGTGGGGCCGAGTGAGTGAATGGGGCCGAGTGAGTGAGTGAGTGGGCCGAGTGAGTGAGTGAGTGGGGCCGAGTGAGTGAGTGAGTGGGGCCGAGTGAGTGAGTGAGTGGAGTGAGTGATAGAGTGGGGCCGAGTGAGTGAGTGAGTGGGATCGAGTGAGTGAGTGAGTGTGGCCGAGTGAGTGAGTGAGTGGGCCGAGTGAGTGAGTGGGGCCGAGTGAGTGAGTGGGGCCGAGCGAGTGAGTGGGGCCGAGTGAGTGAGTGAGTGTGGCCGAGTGGGTGAGTGAGTGGGGGCGAGTGAGTGAGTGGGGCTGAGTGAGTGAGTGAGTGGGGCCGAGGGAGTGAGTGGGACGAGTGAGTGAGTGGGGCCGAGTGAGTGAGTGAGTGGGGCCGAGGGAGTGAGTGAGTGGGGCCGAGTGAGTGAGTGGGGCCGAGTGAGTGAGTGAGTGAGTGGGGCTGAGTGAGTGAGTGGGGCTGAGTGAGTGAGTGGGGCCGAGTGAGTGAGTGGGGCCGAGTGAGTGAGTGAGTGGGGCCGAGTGAGTGAGTGAGTGGGGCCGAGTGAGTGAGTGAGTGGGGCCGAGTGAGTGAGTGGGTGGGGCCGAGTGAGTGAGTGGGGCTGAGTGAGTGAGTGAGTGGGGCCGAGTGAGTGAGTGGGGCCGAGTGAGTGAGTGAGTGGGGCCGAGTGAGTGAGTGGGGCCGAGTGAGTGAGTGTGGCTGAGTGAGTGAGTGAGTGGGGCTGAGTGAGTGGGGCCGAGTGAGTGAGTGGGGCCGAGTGAGTGAGTGGGGCCGAGTGAGTGAGTGGGGATGAGTGAGTGAGTGAGTGTGGCTGAGTGAGTGAGTGAGTGGGGCCGAGTCAGTGAGTGGGCCGAGTGAGTGAGTGGGGCTGAGTGAGTGAGTGTGGTCGAGTGAGTGAGTGGGGCTGAGTGAGTGAGTGGGACGAGTGAGTGAGTGGGACGAGTGAGTGAGTGAGTGTGGCGATTGAGTGAGTGGGCCGAGTGAGTGAGTGGGCCGAGTGAGTGAGTGAGTGGGCCGAGTGAGTGAGTGAGTGGGCCGAGTGAGTGAGTGAGTGGGGCTGAGTGAGTGAGTGGGCTGAGTGAGTGAGTGGGGCCGAGTGGGCCGAGTGAGTGAGTGAGTGTGGCCGAGTGAGTGAGTGAGTGGGTGGGGCCGAGTGAGTGAGTGAGTGGGGCCGAGTGAGTGAGTGAGTGGGGCCGAGTGAGTGAGTGGGACGAGTGAGTGAGTGAGTGGGGCCGAGTGAGTGAGTGGGACGAGTGAGTGAGTGAGTGGGACGAGTGAGTGAGTGGGACGAGTGAGTGAGTGGGACGAGTGAGTGAGTGGGACGAGTGAGTGAGTGGGGCCGAGTGAGTGAGTGAGTGGGGCTGAGTGAGTGAGTTGGGCTGAGTGAGTGAGTGAGTGGGGCTGAGTGAGTGAGTGTGACGAGGTGAGTGAGTGGGACGAGTGAGTGAGTGAGTGGGGCCGAGTGAGTGGGTGAGTGGGGCCGAGTGAGTGAGTGAGTGGGGCCGAGTGAGTGAGTGAGTGGGGCTGAGTGAGTGAGTTGGGCTGAGTGAGTGAGTGAGTGGGGCTGAGTGAGTGGGGCTGAGTGAGTGAGTGTGACGAGTGAGTGAGTGGGACGAGTGAGTGAGTGAGTGGGGCCGAGTGAGTGAGTGAGTGGGGCCGAGTGAGTGGGTGAGTGGGGCCGAGTGAGTGAGTGAGTGGGGCCGAGTGAGTGAGTGAGTGGGGCTGAGTGAGTGAGTTGGGCTGAGTGAGTGAGTGAGTGGGGCTGAGTGAGTGAGTGTGACGAGTGAGTGAGTGGGACGAGTGAGTGAGTGAGTGGGGCCGAGTGAGTGAGTGAGTGGGGCCGAGTGAGTGAGTGAGTGGGGCCGAGTGAGTGAGTGGGGCTGAGTGAGTGAGTTGGGCTGAGTGAGTGAGTGAGTGGGGCTGAGTGAGTGAGTTTGACGAGTGAGTGAGTGGGACGAGTGAGTGAGTGGGGCCGAGTGAGTGAGTGGGGCCGAGTGAGTGAGTGAGTGGGGCCGAGTGAGTGAGTGAGTGGGGCCGAGTGAGTGAGTGAGTGAGTGGGGCCGAGTGAGTGAGTGAGTGGGGCCGAGTGAGTGAGTGAGTGGGGCCGAGTGAGTGAGTGAGTGAGTGGGGCCGAGTGAGTGAGTGAGTGGGGCCGAGTGAGTGAGTGAGTGGGGCCGAGTGAGTGAGTGAGTGGGGCCGAGTGAGTGAGTGAGTCGGGCTGAGTCAGTGAGTGGGGCTGTTGGTAGCAGCTTGACGCGGCAGGAGATCGAACCGGGCACGCTGTTGCCAGTGATAGTGTTGTTGTTGTTGGTTGTTGTTGTTGTTGGTTGTTGTTGTTGTGCTGTTCATCGCGACATCACGGGGGAGTGTGTTGGTGCCTATGGTGGTCGACAGCAGATTGCGATTCGTTTCTATATCATCGATATATTAGCTATCGTTTCTATAATATTAATATATTACTTATCGTTTCTAAGTCGTCATCAATTAATTATCTATCGTTTTTATATTATCAATTTATTACGTATCGTTTGTATAATATCAATATATAACGTATCGTTTCTAAATTATCAATATATTACGTATCATTTCTACAGTATCAATATACTACGTACTATGTCTATAATATAAATATATCACGTATTGTTTCTATGGTATCAATATATCATGTATCGTTTCGATAATATCGATTTTATTACGTATCGTTTCTAAATCATCAATATATTACTTATTGCTTTTAAATCATCAATATATTACGTATCCTTTCTATAATATTATAACGTATCTTTTCTATATAATCTAAATTCAACGTGTCGTTTCTACATTATCAATATATTATGTATCGTTTCCGCGAAAATTAACACGAGTTAAACATTCCTCGGTACATTTCTCCATTTGATACCAAAAATATGAAGCAGATTTAAACGTGCTATATATATTAAGAGAGTTGTATACATTAAATAAATACGTTATATATTGATAATGTAGAATATTAATAAGAAGGTATCTATGTATGGTGAGCCTCTTTCCGACCGTACGTAACCAAACTTGCTACTAATGTTTTTCTAACACGATCTACGCTACAGCACGTCCACTGCAGAGAGATGGAGCGATTAAATTACTCCAAGGGTTGCAGGCAGGTGTGCTACGAGGATTACAATGTGTACAATTTATTTTTATTCTGCTTGTTATTTATTGTGCTTGTTATTTATAACATGCGTTGCATGATCTTGAGTGAGTGAGGATGATGACGAATTCAGGGGAGGAGGCGGTGATTGGGGACATTCATCCAGCAGTGGAGACATCACGACGACGATGCTGATAATGATGAAGATGCCGTCGAAAATATAGACAATTTAATTTGGAGGTAAGCGATAAATTGAGTTCATTCGTGTGTTCCTGTCGACGAACCAGCATATCACATCGCATTTGAGCGATTTCGAAACCTACATTTCCTTAAAAAAATTTTAAATCACCCCACCCCACCCAAAAAAGTATTGGCCAAATATTTTGCACGTATTCATCTACGGGCGTCTTGGTTACAATATTTTGCAAAATACAAGGAATTGCATTTTGCACCTCCGACTAGCACGAAAGATGTTTGACATACCTTCATAGTCGCCCTTGATTACATGCTTCAGAAACTCAGAACTGCCTTACATTGACATCTCAACCATTCCCAGGCATAGGGGACCCCCCCAGTGGCAGCTGCCTCTGTGCGGCAGCACCGGCCTGCACATGAGAAGCATTTCGTCTGCCACGGCATCACGCTGCCCATTCAGTGAACGGCGTACAAATGCGCAGCCCTGCAATTGCTTCTCTGACTCCACTGCTGCTGAAATAGAACTCGGCTCCATGCAACTCTAGAGAGAGCGCCTCCGGCCTCGAAGAGGGTCTTTGGCCTACTCTTCCACGTTGGCCACACGTCTCGGCAAGAGGTTGGAGCGTCTGCACGTTACCCCACCGCACGCGGACGTATATTCGGAGTTTGCGTGTCTCTCTCTCTTCCCGTGGTTGTGAGGATTTTTCTCCGGGTCCTCCGGTGTTTCCCTCCACATTTAGAAAACACGCGTTCAGAGTTGTTTGACCGCTCTAAATGTTCACGTGATAAGCCACTTCGTTGAGCTATCATTTGTGGCCGGATCGCTTCTGAAATAGAACTGTATAGCTTAGTGGGTCTTACCTGGTAAAAAAAAAATACAGAAGCGAAGTGGCCCATTGCGTCGACCACCGTTGCCGGGAGAGCGAATCGGGCGTGCCGTGTATAGATGACGCAAAGCCACAGGACATTTATACGATGGGAAGACAATGTACGTAACATACACACTCAGCCCCCGTTGTGCACGATCAAATATACGGTACACGATCTACGCGCGCAGGTGTATATACCAAGGCTGTAGCCATGGAGTCAACATTGGGGGGGACTAAATATTCCAGGGGGTCTGGGGGTCCTCCCCCAGAAAAAAAAAATCTACATTCGAAAATAATTTCCAGCCATTTCCTGCATAAAATATTAAAACATTCACTAACACATAGGATGGACTTTATATTAATGTTTTACAATCATGTCTAATAGTGTATTGTATTACATTGCTCTGTTTTTTTTTTCTTTTTTTTACCTTTTCTTGTTTGATTGTATGTAATGGCAGAGATTAGGGATTAATAAAGTACAACCATAACCACAATCATATGAACAGAAATCTGTTTTATAGCAATATATTGAGGGGGACATTTTGAGCATATTTGAATATTGGATGTGGCCCTCCCAATATATATATTATAATTACGGCCTTGGTATATGCATAGGTAGTACTCCGCAGTAAGACAAATATCTCCCCCGTATCGCCTTTGACAGACTAGGAGGCAAGTGCTGTTTGCGAGCACCTATGAAGGCCGATACAGCACACAGAGGGGTGGGTAGCCAGCACCACGGATGTCGTTGTCACCCCAACGCTGATCTTTTACGCACCGCACCAGCTACTCATGTTAAGGCTGAGTAGACCTAGATGAGGCCCCGGTACTCTTGTATATATTTTCCGCTGGTGTTGGTCTTGAGCGGGAATCGAATTCGGGTCGCCCGGGTTTTCGTAGCGCAGTGCGCTAACCACTGCACCACCGCTCCACCACAGAGTCGATGCTTCGCTACTTATGGCCGCTATAAAACTCCGATTTTCCATGTCATGTGATCATTGATGTGTGTGTGGTTTTTATTGTTGTTAATCTAACCATGCAAAAGCTTTTTTATTATTATCAGGAGGTTTAGGCGAGTGCTGATTATAAATCATCATTATCATCATCATCGTCAGCCATGGTCAATCCACTGCTGGATGACGGCATCCCCAATCCGCCACCACCCCTACTGACCGTGCGATGACATCACACGCCGTCAGATTTCCGATCACGCGATGTTGAGAGTATGACGGTAAAGCCAATAAAAAGCGAGCGGAATATCGCCACCAAATATCTCTTTTGTACGCCAATAAACACGCCGTAGACTCGAGACGCACACGTTTATACAACAAAAAGAAAAAGACCCCCACCCCCCCCCCCCCGGCATAGCGTTTAACAGACTTGTGTTCTCAGCGAGCACCCAATGAAAGCCAATACGGCACACGCATGATGCGGTGGATGGCCAGGACCGCGCCCGGCCGCCTTTGTCTCCCCGTTGCTGACATGTATATATATTACACAGAGCTCATTGAAGGCTGAGTAGAGCTAGAGGCGGGCCCACGACCGATGCACAAAATCGTCACCGATGTTGGCCCGCGAGCGGGAGTCGAACTCGGATGGCCCCGTTCGTAAGCGCGATGCGCTAACCACTGCGCCACCGCTCCGAGGAGAGAAAAAATAAATAAAAACTAGATCGTCACATTTCATATTTAGGACTAAAGTATTTGGCTTTAAGGCACGAATTTCAGTTTCACATCGAAAAATAAAATGATTTACCTCCGTCAATATTTTCGCTCAACTAAAGACAAAGGTCGCCCGTGTAGCCCACACAGCCCGTTGGGGCAAGTGCGGCTCTTTCGCGAGCGGCGTCTACGGCGCACGAGGCAATGACGTGGCGAGAACCCCACTCCCGGCCGTCTTTGTATCCCCCCGTCCCAGTGGTTGATTTTGACACACGCACCAGGTCTAACGGTACACAAAGCACCCATCATTCATTCGCAAAACGCACACGCACACAAATACTTTAATTATACAAACTAGAGCGAATATAATTCATATAGCTATATACAGGGGATGCTTTCTTGTCGCTAACATGACTACGCATCGCAGCAATACACAATGATCATGTGTTTCATTGATCAACATCAATATATCGACCAGTTTATATACAATCGATGTTTATCAATCCTGACGATCATTATCATCACGAGTAGTAGCGATGATCAATCCAGTGTTTACGAGGTAACAAATGCAGTCTCTAGTCCTCCTAAATACAGTATATATAGACTGCATCGTATCTACCTGTGTGTGTGTTGCCCTAACAGTCTGTTAAAGGCTATATGGGGGATCTTTGTCTTTGTGCGTGGCGGTAGAGTTCGTGGTTGACGCACCGCACTTCGAACCCGGCAACCCGAGTTCGATTCCCGTTCACGGTCAACCATCTCAGTCCTGGACCTCCCCTGGGTCGACTCAGCCTCAAATGAGTAGCTGGTTTGGTGTGTAAAATCATCGCTACTGGGGAGACAAAGGCGGCCGGGCGTGGTGCTGGCCACCCGCCCCCTCGTGTGCCGTGCCGGCCTTGAGAGGACCTTCGCTATATTATATTCACTAACGGAAATCCGTAATGTATATGTCATTTGCAAGACAAACAGATTGACAGATTAAAAAAAACACTATATTTATGCTGTGTATATACGTATTAAATGATACCGTTATGCTCATAACAATGACAAATCTATATTTAGGAAGGCATTTACCGACTATCAAGACTGTTTCAAGTAGGGTCCTACGAAATTTGGTTGAATGGCAAAAGCCAACGTTCGATATAACCAAGCGACGCATTCATAACAAACGGCAGCACCAATGCCAATCATAATAGCGATACGTAAACCCGTCGGCCAGATTGCGTTCAATAACGTAACCAACTCACGAAATATTCGTCCAAAAATAAATTACAAAGAGCAGTCGGTCAAACATCCCGAGAGGTATGACCCTCTTCACAATGAGTCTTGAGACTCACCCGAAGCTTGCCTCGTATAGACTCAGACAACGAGAGTGCGCTTGGTAATAAACTTGCGAACATCATTGTCTGCAGACCGTGCACATGTGTACAAAGCTCCCCCGTATAGCCTGAACAGACTGTTGGGGCAAGTGCCGTTAGCGGGTAGCACCTATGAAGGCCGACACGACACACGCCGGGCGTTTTACACATCACACCAGGTACTCATTTGAGGCCGAATCGACCTAGGTGACCATACTTCACCACGCTGGTCAGTGCGGAGGGTCGGTGAATGACAATCGGCGGAAGGGGTGACCGGAGCGGTGGCGCAGCAGTTAGCGCAGTGCGAGACGAAATCCGCCCAACCTCAATCCGATGCCCGGCACGCGAGGCGACATTCGCATGGGGCGGGGGGTCCTTGTAGGAAAATTCCACTCCACGACCATCACCACCACCATCACCACCACTATCACCACCACCATCACCACCATCACCACCACCAACTCCACCACCACCACCATCACCACCACCACCATCACCACCATCACCACCACCACCATCACCACCACCATCACCACCACCACCACCGCCATCACCACCGCCATCACCACCGCCATCACCACCGCCATCACCACCACCACCACCATCACCACCATCATCACCACCACCACCACCATCATCATCACCACTACCACCACCACCATCACCACCACCACCATCACCACCACCATCACCACCACCATCATCACCACCACCACCACCACCATCACCACCACCATCACCACCATCACCACCGACACAGGGAAACCGCGGTGGAAGTATGACCAGGGCACACAGCACAATCCTTCCTGCGATCCTCCCGTAGGTCGACTCAGCCTTAAGTGACGACTGTATGAGCCGTTGTGGGGTGTGGAACACCATCAGCAGGAGGGGGGGAAACAAAGGCGGACGGGCGTGCGTGCGGTGTTGGTTCACAGTCAGAAGGAGGTAAATTCCCTCGTGTGCGGTGCCAGCCTTCCTTCAAATGTGCTCGCTAACAGGGCTTGTCGTTATACAGTCTACAAAGGGGATGTATTAACGTTCTAAAAATAATATTGAACGTTATTCAGCATCGTTTTATACGCCAATGCGATGGGAGTTGATTTTTTTGCACGGATAAATTACCCATATAAACGCTCACAATTACCCAGCACACCTTGCAATGAATCTCGTATATATTTATTTTGTATTGTGCCGTGTGAATGAGTGATCGAGGTACACGATTGCATTTCGTAATAGGCGTTGGCCGAGTTCGTCCAGATTAGCACCGATCCATATTTGTATCATCAATCTCAGAAATGTTAACATATCTACTCCTGCACGAATAACCCAGCCCATTTACAGGTAGTCCTCGTTTAAGCGCGGTAGATGCGTTCCTGAAAAGTGTCGCGTTACAAAGCAAAAAAACGCGTTAATTTAAATAAGGCAACGATAACATTTGACGATATACGATGGACTACTTTCTACTACGCACGCGCAGAGATTGTCACGGCATCATTCTACGTGCTGTATCACTCCGCTCAGCCACGCAACTCAAGAAAGTAGTTCGTGATCGACCGCTCAAAAACAGCGTTACAACGGGCGCGTTGTGCGAAACGTGTTCCCGGATGGGAAGAACCGCGTTGTATCGAAAACGTAATTATGTAGAACGTATTTCGCACCCCACATAGCCAACCGCGCTAATCGAAAACGTGTTGTGTGAACACCACGCGTTAATCGAGGACTTGCCGTACGAGTGGACGTCCCTAGAATAGAAGATACGACGGCTCGGTGGTCACGGCGACACCGAGGAAGTGGCAGCCACACGGAAAGAGGGAAACCCGCCTGAGATGGTGCGATGGGAACGCTGGGGCTCGCTTGCCTTGTGCTCGATGGATTTTATTTTTTTAAATCCTTTATATTAAGTTCGCTTGCTTGCTTGCGCGCTTACGACCGTGCAAATCTTTCGGTCGTTTTTTAACCCACTTCCCGTGATCCAATCGAGCTGACATTTTGCACACAGACTCGTTGTGCGTGACAATTTATTTTCGTGAAATTTTTTTCTCCAAAATGTTACACTTTTTAGGAAAAAAACTAATTATATTTAATTACCAATTGCTTAATGGTGCCAGGCAATCATCTGACCCATAGGTGGCAGCCATATCAAGCCAGAGGACGAGAGGACTCTAGCCGCCACGCATATAAAGGATTTATAGTGAAAAACTTTGTTTTTACGGGTTAATTTTTTTACGTTGCACGGACGTCCGAGATGACGTAGACGGGATCGGCTCGTGTTCAGGACCGCGACAGAATATGGCGATGCGCTTGGGGAAGGAGGTTTTCATCCAGCAGTGGATGGATTATGGCTGCTGCTGCTGATGCTGCCGAGGATGATGATGCGAGATGGTGTCACACCTATTGTAAATTAGCCATGCGCCGTGCACGTGAGACTCAGACGCGTCCTTTACTACACCACGCTCTTACACAGATCGGGATGAACGCCGCTGCTGTGCGAACAGAGTGGATGTCCGGAATAAACACGTCCTCGTTCGAGACCCAAACATCATCATCATCATCGCAGGACCTCCTGGCTCTGACAGTCCTCCTCCTTCTCGAAGACAGCGGCCTGATCATCGACCGCATCACGACATCAGCGGGTTGTTGGGGGCATCTCCTTCACGAATGGAAAATTAAAGACGAGGCCACACGAGGGCGATTGTGGCCATGCAACCCAAACTATGGACCAGAGAGGAAACCCATAGAGACACATAGAGATACATAGAGACACATAGAGACTCAAATAGTATATAGAGATACATAGAGATACATAAAGATACATAGAGACACATAGAGACTCATATAGATATATAGAGATACATATAAACACAGAGATATATAGAGATGGGTGGGGAGGGTGGGGCTGGGTGGGGAGGGTGGGGAGGGGCTGGGTGAGGAGGGTGGAGAGGGGCTGAATAGGGAGGGTGGGGAGGGGCTGGATGGGGAGGGGCTGGGTGGGGTGGGAGGGGTGGGGCTGGGTGGGGAGGGTGGGGAGGGGCTGGGTGGGGGGTGGAAGCAGTGGGGCTGGGTGGGGAGGGGCTGGTCACCCCGTGGTGCCCTTATAAAACTCAACGTTTAACCTACTCACGCCGGCTTGTGCCCGACCTCACAGTCGGGCATTTCTTCTGAATACACCACGCCGCCGTTGACCCTGGCCATTGACCGAGCAACCCAACGTTCCTACCAGCTCCCTCCGCAGGAGGAGGAGGAATGTGCTTTAACTTCGGCGAGAGTCGATTAAGAGGTGGCTTGAATCGATTGATGATTGAGATCTGGTAACACGTGGTTGCACGTACAGAATCGCCTCCAATTGTTTCCCCTTTTTAAATCCTTTATATTAAGTTCGCTTGCTTGCTTGCTTGCGTGCTTGCTTGCTTGCTTGCGTGCTTGCTTGCTTGCTTACGACCGTGCAAATCTTTCGATCGTTTTTTAACCCACTTCCCGTGATCCAATCGAGCTGATATTTTGCACACAGACTCGTTGTGCGAGACAATTAATGTTCGTGATTTTTTTTCCAAAAATTTACACTGTTTAGGGAAAACAAATTAAATATTTAATTACCAATTGCTTAATACTGGCAGACAATCATCTTACCCATAGGTGGCAGCCATCTCAAGCCAGAGGACGAGAGGACTCTAGCCGCCATGCATATAAAGGATTTAGAGTGAAAAACTTTGTTTTTACGGGTTATACTTATAATCAGTGGCGTTAGTAGCGACACGGCCAACTCGGTCGGTGCGCCAATCGACCAGGTGCGGCCCCGATGTTTGATTCGCATCTTTGCACGGCGGTCGCACCCCAGGAGGTTCTTGATTATCGCGACTCCGATTGCCTCGTCACATCGATACATTTAAGACCGCGTCGTACAGAACAAGTTGCTTGTCGTTCTATATCACACCGTTGTCGAAAATAAAACCTCGTGGTGCTTCTCAAGTTTGGCAACAACTCGTAGCGTTGGCCATCGGGGGAGGGGGGGGGCACCGGGGGGGGGCACCGGGGGGGGGGGGGGCACCGGGGGGGGGGGGGGGGTGGGGGGCTGGGGGGCTGGGTGGGGGTTGGGGGTCACCCCCGCTCCATGCTCGTTACGCGACTGTTTTAATTATTTGTGTGCGCGCGCTAAGACGCAGGCCCGACATTAATGACATCTCCCCTTTATATTGGCGACACGCCAGGCACGCGTACGCAAGCATCCCCGGGCGTCAATCCACTGCTGGATTGCAGTGGATTGATATACACACACGTGTAACACGTGTACACATTCACACACGTGTAACACGTGTACACATTCACACACGTGTAACACGTGTACACATTCACACACGTTTAACACGTGTACACATTCACACACACGTAACACGTGTACACATTCACACACACGTAACACGTGTACACACACACGTGTAACACGTGTACACACACACGTGTAACACGTGTACACACACACACGTGTAACACGTGTACACACACACACGTGTAACACGTGTACACACACACACGTGTAACACGTGTACACACACACACGTGTAACACGTGTACACACACACGTGTAACACGTGTACACACACACGTGTAACACGTGTACACACACACCTGTAACACGTGTACACACACACACGTGTACACACACACACACACGTGTAACACGTGTACACACACACACGTGTAACACGTGTACACACACACACACACGTGTAACACGTGTACACACACACACACACGTGTAACACGTGTACACACACACACACACGTGTACACACACACACGTGTACACACACACACGTGTAACACGTGTACACACACACACACGTGTAACACGTGTACACACACACACACACGTGGAACACTGAGATGTCAATCTTAAATTTTAATCAGCGTCAACTGTTTAAGCGCGTCGGGTGCGGCGTGTTTAACAATCATCAGGCGCGTGCAGCGTGGAACGAATTCATTTGTATTTTAATTGGGGGTCTATTGGTAAACGCGGTATAGACGGAGCGTGGCGGTTGGTGTCGAGGACTGGCGTTTGGGAGGCCCTGGAAATACGACCTGCTAGGGCATCCAGATAGATCCAGAATAATACAAAACAAAAACATAAACTGAAGTGCGCAAAGAAGCGTGGAGATAAACACAGAGAGGGAGAGATGCACGCATGGAATTATCAGACGAGAGACGGAAACGGGTACCACGTGGATTGAGCGAGGAGGCGCGTGGGTTGACGACATCTGTCAACGTGTCAAGTAAGTGGTGGCTTGGGGGACAGGCCTCGTCACGGTCAACTACAAATTAACTCGTTTCACGCTGCACGCGTCTGATGATTGTTAAACTCGGCCCAGGTGGCGCGCTCAGCAATAATTGACGACAATGGACGCTGGGCGAGAAAATAATAATAATAATGATGATGATGGAGTGGCAGTCAAAGACGAAAGTCAACTATCATTGTTTTTTTTTATTTTACCAGGCGAGGCCCACTGAGCCACGGGCCTCTTATTTCAGAAGCGAACTGACCACAAATGACATCTAGGCGAAGTGGCTAATCGCCGCGTGGCAATGTACAGCAGCCAAATGTTCTAAACGCGTCGACGTCGATTTTAAATGTTGAGGTGGAAAAACCGGAGGACCTGGAGAAAAACCCACGCGACCACGGGGAGAGAGAGACACCGCAAGCTCCAAATATACAGCAGGTGTCAAGGGTGGGGATCGAACCCACGACCTCCTGTACACCAGGCGAGGTAGTTAACATCTCGCCACCGTGGTGATGATGAGAGAGAGAGAGACACACACAAACTCCAAATATACAGCAGCAGATGTCAGGGGTGGGGATCGAACCCACGACCTCCTGTGTACCAGGCGAAGTAGTTAACATCTCGCCACCGCGATATTGAGAAAAAAATTCCTCCCGCGTGGAGATGGAGCGATGAAATCCTCTCGCGCGCAGCTGCTGCCGGACAAATCGTTACATCCCAGGATCGCGAGCCGGTTGACGACGACGATGACGATGGCCATACCGATGATGCTGTCGATTTTCAAACCCGTCCAGAGGCCAGGAGGCAGTACACTTAATACGCAGCACGGCACAGATCCGTGCGATGTACAGAGACCGTCGTGAGGATTTGGAATGGCGCGTGGAGGGATTAATACAAAGAATCACGTGCATTTATTTCGTCGACAAATCCGACAGATATAAACCCGAGGTGTAAAATGAACGGTCGTTAACCACTGCGCCACCGCTCCCCACGTAAATACGAGCACAGACGAGCAAATACATAGAAAGACAAAGACCCCCCGTGTAGCCTTAACAGACTGTTGGGGCAAGTGTTGTTAGCGAGCACCTATGAAGGCCAGAACGGCGCACGAGGGGGTGGGTGGCCAGCACCACGCCCGGCCGCCTTTGTCTCCCTAGTGGTGACGTTATTACACACCGCACCAGGCACTCATTTGAAGCTGAGTCGACGTAGGGGAGGCCCAAAACCGGTTCAGATAATTGTCACGGGTATCGGTCGTGAGCGAGGAATCGAACTCGGATCGCCGGGTTCGTAACGCAGCGCGCTACCCGCTACACTACCGCTCCCCACACAAAAAAACCATCACACGCACACACACACGCATACAACCCGTGATACGTGTAAACACTCCTAACTTACCTACATCCGTTATCCTTACTGGCACATTGGAATCTACGGATGAAATGCGCCCTAGAAAAAACCGTAAATCATGAAAATAAACGTAAACACATTTACTAACATAAGACACGCAATACATCGAGTATGCTGTACATCAAATGCACACGCGTACGCACATACGTACATAGATAAAAAGACAAAGATCCTCCGTATAGCCTTAACGGACTGTTGGGGCAAGTGCTGTTAGCGAGCAGCATCTATGAAGGCCGGCACGGCACACGAGGGGGTGAGTGGCCGGCACCACGCCCGACCGCCTTTGTCTCCCCCGTGGTGATGTTTACACCACCGCACTCGGTACAGTACTCATTTGAGTCGAGATACACACACACATATACACAAACAACACAAATACAAACACACAATTTACAGAGTTTTCGACGATTGTTGACTGGGTGATTTTCGTGCGTTCGATCCCGACCCTGACGCCTGCTGTATATTTTGAGTTTGCATCGATCTCTATTTCTCTCTCCACGTGTTTCGCGCGGATTTGTTTACGGACGGAATCTTTCGGCTTTCCCCCCTCCACGTTTAGAATCAACACCGCGCGTTCAGAGTATATTTGGCTGCTCGACATTTCCACGCGATGATGATGATGATGAGAAGCCCACTTCGTTTAGCGATCATTTGTGATCGCCAGGTCGTTTCTGACAAAGAGCTCTACACAGCTTAGTGATGCCTTACCAGGTTGAAAGAATTTTTTTTTTTAATCGTTTAAAGAGTTTCATAATTTTAATTTCCTAAACGCAATCTCGGTTATTCGCACAAATCGCCGGCTGCTTGAGTAGGCGAAAAGGGGGAGACTGACTCACGCTTAGCCATGCGTACTTGTATGTAAACAAAGACAGAGGTCACCCACACAGCCTCGGCCGACTGTTGGGGCAAGTGCCGTGAGCGATCAGCCACCGTGGGAGATGCCAACACGACGCCCGCGTCTGGGGTGGTGTTCACTCATTTTTGATGGCGTTCACTCATTTTCGGGGCCGAGTCGACGTAGAGAAGGCACGAGACCGGCACGGACATCGCTCGACACTGACGTTAGCCGGGAATCAAACCAATGGGTTCCAATAGGCGCGCAGTGCGCTAACCACTGCGCCCACCGCTCCACTGATTTAGGAAAAAAAGCGAGCGGAGCGGTAATTGAGTGCTTCATTCAATAGTAACAAGACTCGCATGCACAACACGTGTGTGCACACGCGTGTGTGATGTGTGTGATGTGTGTGATGCGTGTGTGTGTGCACGCGTGTGTCATGTGTGTGTGTGTACACGTGTGTGTGTGTACACGCGTGTGTGATGTGTGTGATGTGTGTGATGCGTGTGTGTGTGCACATGTGTGTGTGTGTGTACACGTGTGTGTGTGTGTACACGCGTGTGTGATGTGTGTGATGTGTGTGCAGTGTGTGTGTGCACGCGTGTGTGATGTGTGTGATGTGTGTGTGCAGTGTGTGTGTACACGCGTGTGATGTGTGTGCAGTGTGTGTGCAGTGTGTGTGTGTACACGTGTGTGTGTGTGTACACGCGTGTGTGATGTGTGTGCAGAGTGTGTTTACACGCGTGTGTGATGTGTGTGCAGTGTGTGTGTGTACACGCGTGTGTGATGTGTGTGCAGTGTGTGTGCAGTGTGTGTGCAGAGTGTGTGTACACGCGTGTGTGATGTGTGTGCAGTGTGTGTGTGTACACGCGTGTGTGATGTGTGTGATGTGTGTGCAGTGTGTGTGCAGTGTGTGTGTGTACACGCGTGTGTGATGTGTGTGCAGAGTGTGTGTACACGCGTGTGCAGCGTGTACAGAGGTATGCTGAAATACACCTCAAGGTGCACCTAGCCTGGCACAAGCGTCGTGGCAACGTCACCGCCACTTAGTGACGAAAGGCGGTCGTTGTCGTACGGTCAAATATCTCAGGAGATGACACAAACAGCATGCCGAGACAAAGATAAAGTTCCCCCGGATTGCCCGCACGGACTGTTGGGGCAAGTGCAGTTCGCGAGCTTCTACGCAGGCCGGCACGGCACACGAGGGGGTGGGTGGCCAGCACCACGCCCGGCCGCCTTTGTCTCCCCAGTGGCGATGTTTACACACCGCACCAGGTACTCATTTAAGGCTGAGTCCACCTACATACAGTGACAAACATTTTTACGTACACACATACGTATATGTATATATATATAAACAAAATAACGACACATACCCCGTGTAGCCGTGTATATATATATAAGATGTTGGGTGCAAGTGCTGTTTGCGAGCACCTATTAAGGTCTACACGCCCACATCAGTGCCGAGCGATATAAACACACGTACAAAGACACATACACACACGTACAAAGACACATACATACACGTACAAAGACTCACATACACACACACGTACAAAGACACATACATACGCGTACAAAGACTCACATACACACACGTACAAAGACACACATACACACACACACGTACAGAGACACATACACACACACGTACAAAGACACATACACACACGTACAAAGACACGTACATACACACGTACAAAGACACATACACACACACGTACAAAGACACATACACACACGTACAAAGACACACATACACACACGTACAAAGACAAATACACTCACGTACAACGACACATACACTCACGTACAACGACACACACACATACGTACAACGACACACACACACACGTACAAAAACACGCATACACACACGCGTACAAAGACACATACATACACGCGTACAAAAACACACATACACACACGCGTACAAAGACACATACATACACACGTACAAAAACACACATACACACACGCGTACAAAGACACATACATACACGCGTACAAAGACACATACATACACGCGTACAAAAACACACATACACACACGCGCACAAAGACACATACATACACACACGCACAAAGACACATACACACACACACACACACGCACAAAGACACACATACACACGTACAAAGACACACATACACACACGAACAAAGACACACATACACACACACGTACAAAAACAGACACATATACACACAAAGACACACATATACACACGCACAAAGACACACATATACACACACACGCACAAAGACACACATACACACGCACAAATACACACATGCACACACGTACAAAGACACATACATACACACGTACAAAGACATACACACACACGTACAAAGACACACACACACGTACAAAGACACACACACGCACAAATACACCTATACACACACGTACAAAGACACACATATACACGTACAAAGACACATACACACACGTACAAAGACACATACACACACACACGTACAAAGACACACACACACGTACAAAGACATACATACACACACGTGCATATGCATGCGTGCATGCACACATTGTGCGTACACACAGAGACACATGCATACAACACACTGCAAACACACCACCACACAGACACGCACAGTTATGTGTATGTATGTTGAGCTTCTTTTGTACCGTACGTAGCCAACCGCGCTAATCGGAGGTGCTGGGCAAGGACAGGAAACTCCCGTCAACAAAAGCTGCTCGAAAGAAATCAATTTTCAACGTAGATTTCAAAGCGCGTAGCTCCAGCGGCTGCCCAAATATCGGAAGAAAAGAACGTTCCAGACGGCCGCAGAAGCGCATCTGAAAGCGCCGCGCGACGACTCGGTGGTCACCGCCGTCTTTGTCCGACGGTTCAGCCTCTGGAGCTCACGTGAGGGTGGTGTATAGCTCCCTGACGAGATCGACGTTAGTTGTGGTTCGTTTGAGCCAAGCGCTTTGTGCGTGCAAATCGGCAAAATAAAACTATTCTCGTAGATTGTGGGGGGCTGCTGATCACCCCCCCCCCAGTCTGTTGGGGCAAGTGCTGTTAGCGAGTTGCAGCACCTATGAGGGTCGGCACTGCACACGAAGTTTGCCAAACACCGCAACCGACCGCCTTTGTCTCTCCCCCCCCACCGTACTGATGCTTAACACAACGCACCGGGTACTCAAATAAGGCTGAGTCGACCCAGGGGTGAGACCCAGCACCGGTTCAAATATCGAAAAGCGCTGTCGGTGGGGTTCGTAACGCAGCACGCGCTAACCACTACGCCCACCGCTCCACGCGCACACAAAGTCGTCGCCCCCCAACACGCAGTCGGGGAAAGTGCTGCGAGCGTGCAAGAGACCTCAACAACAACAACAGCAGCCGCAACAGAACCAACCGGCACAACCACAACAACAACAACACTTTTGCCTTTGTAAAGAGATCAACTGCAACTTGTTTTACCTTGCCAGTTGCACTCTCGCATCCGCACGCAGCCTCCTCCGCGGGACGACACAACAACAGTTCGCAACTCGAGGATGCAATTTGTCTCCGCGTGTCTCCGCGTGTCTCCTCCTGTCTCGTCTCTATCCCCAACAGAAGCCTCCCTGTCTCCCTGTCCACGCTCCTATTCGTTCTACCCCCCCCCCCCCACCCCGGTTCGTGATGTCCCTGCTCCCTTTCGGAGTCTCCACTCTGCACGGCGTCTCCCCGTGAACCCCCCTCTGCGGCGTATCTCTGGTTGGGTATCCCTGGGTACCTCTGGGTATCACCCCCGGTGTGTATACCCCCCCCGTGTGTATCCCTCCCGTGTGTATCTCCCGTGTGGCCCTGACGCAGACACGCACAGCCACGCTACCTCTCGCTCTGCGCCTTGCCTGCACACGCGGGCATCGCCTCGCTTTGGGATCGCACGCCCATTGGCTGATCCCTCGAACGCTGTCAAACACTACACATGGCTTTCTTGTTATTCCGCCTCCTCCTCCTCTCTCGCTCGCTCCCTCCCTCTCTCGTTGGCTTCACGTCTCTGTGTGTGCGTGTGTGGGGTTTTTTTTTCCATTCCGGTAGATTTGGGTGTGTGTTTGGCGCGCTCTGTGTGTGTCTCTGTGTGTGTGTCTGTGTGTGTGTCTCTGTGTGTGTGTGTCTCTGTGTGTGTGTGTCTCTGTGTGTGTGTCTGTGTGTGTGTGTCTCTGTGTGCGTGTGTGAGTCTCTGTGTGCGTGTGTGAATGGGGAGCGGTAGTGTAGCGGTTAGCGCGCTGCGCTATGAACCTGGCGACCCAGGTTCGATTCCCGCTCACGGCCAACACCAGTGACGATTATCTGAACCGGTCCTGGGCATCCCCTAGGTCGACTCAGCCTTAAATGAGGGGAGACAAAGGCGGTCGGGCGTGGTGCTGGCCACCCACCCCCTCGTGTACCGTTCCGGCCTTCATAGGTGCTCGCTAACAGCACTTGCCCCTACAGTCTGTTAAGGCTATACGGGGGATCTTTGTTTTGATGTGTGTCTCTGTGTGTGTGTCTCTCTGTGTGTGTCTCTGTGTGTGTGTCTCTGTGTGTCTCTGTGTGTGTCTGTGTGTGTGTCTCTGTGTGTGTCTCTGTGTGTCTCTGTGTGTTTGTGTGTGTGTGTCTGTGTCTGTGTGTGTGTGTGTGTGTCTGTGTGTGTGTGTCTGTGTGTGTGTGTCTGTGTGTGTGTGTCTGTGTGTGTGTGTCTGTGTGTGTGTGTGTCTGTGTGTGTGTGTCTCTGTGTGTGTGTCTCTGTGTGTGTGTCTCTGTGTGTGTGTCTCTGTGTGTGTGTCTCTGTGTGTGTCTCTGTGTGTGTGTCTCTGTGTGTGTGTCTCTGTGTGTGTGTCTCTGTGTGTGTGTCTCTGTGTGTGTGTCTCTGTGTGTGTCTCTGTTGTGTGTCTCTGTGTGTGTGTCTCTGTGTGTGTGTCTCTGTGTGTGTGTCTCTGTGTGTGTGTGTGTGTGTGTCTCTGTGTGTCTCTGTGTGTGTCTCTGTGTGTGTCTCTGTGTGTCTCTGTGTGTCTCTGTGTGTGTCTGTGTGTGTGTCTATGTGTGTATACTGAGCGGGAGTGGTAGCGGTGAGCGCTACGCTGCAGCTACGAAGCCGGCGTTTCGCGAGTTCGATTCCCCCTCTCACGGCCAACACCGGCGACGATTATCCGAACCGGTCCTGCGCCTCCCACGAGGTCGACTCAGCCTCAAATGTGTACCTGGCGCAGTCTGTAAACATCGCTACCCAGGGGAGACAAAGGCGGTCGGGTGTGGTTGGAGGCCACCCACCCCTCGTGTGCCGTGCTAACAGCACTTGACCCGACAGGTTTGAGGCTAGACGGGGGTTATTTGTATTTGTCTCTGTGTGTGTGTGTACACACAGCAGATCCACACAGGTATATACAAACACACGCACATGCACACAGATCGCACGCACATAGACGCTCTCCCAGAAACATACAGCAAAGGCAAAAACCCCCCGTGTAGCCTTGATAGACGTTTGGGGCAAGTGCTGTCAACGAGGGGGTGGGTGGCCAGCAGCACGCTCGGCCGCCTTTGTCTCCCCGGTGGCGATGTTCACACACATCGCACCAGGTACTCGTTTGAGGCTGAGTGGACATAGGGGGAAACCCAGGACCGGTTCAGACAATCGCTACCGCTGGTGTTGATGGCCGTGAGCGGGAGTGGAACTCTGGGTCGTCGGGTCCGTAGCGTGGCGCGCTAACCATTGCGCCACCGCTCCCCATACGTATACATATGTAGTGCCGTACATTCATGAACGTAACGTACACGCTGCGCTGAATGCTGTGCCCGACAGCGCTCGTGTCGCGTTGATCTATCTACTGCTGGATGAAGGCCTCCTCTCCTCCCACGCCGTGTCGATCGTGAGCGTTGTTTGACCATACTTCACCACGCGGGTGCGTGTTTGTCGGGTGAAGGAGGTCTAACCCCGGCAATTGGTTCGACTATCAGTCGCCACCGCGGAGACGAGCTAACCACTGCGCCACCGCTCCTTTACTAAAATAAAAAAAACGTCTCAAAATAATAACTTCTATTATTAATAACTTATAATATTAACGATTTATAATATTGTTCGTAATCCAGGGTCGCGACCCCACTGTTAAAGCCATCTTAAATATATATAACAGCAGCAGCAAAAAAAAAGAACAGCAGTAGCGGGAATTCCACATTCCCTCGGCGGGACACGTTCATCCACATCACCGCAACATCGCACAACGCGAATTGTGGGGTGCTCGTTTTTGTCTTTGTCCAGAGACAGTCCTTGACATTGAGATCGTGGGATGCCCAGAAACCCCCTTAAAGGCGGTGCGCGCAGAAGCGCTGGGGGGAGACGCGTGCGTGGGATCCATGATGACGCCGTTGCTGATTTGGGTTTGATCGCCTCAATAAAACTGTGTCGTTGAACCCGCCACCACCCGACACAGCCAATTACTGGAGTCAAGTTCGTCGCGTAAACGGAACGTGCCAGTGAGTTACGACTTCAGCGCACCGGTTGTGAGCACCGTCACGTGTCGCTGGTGACGACAACAACAACAACGACAACGACAACAACAACAACAACAACAACGACAACCAGCTTCGCCAGGTGATAGCCAGAAGAGTGACCAAGTCGTCCTCCCGTTTCCGGTCTCAAATAGAGGAGTACAGGTGACCTCATCACTGTGAGCCTATCAGCTGCGAAGGCCAGAGAGAGGGTTAATGTAGTCCTCCTAAAAGTTACAATGGATCACGTTCGCCTGAGAATATGGTCGCGAAATTAATAACGATGATGATGATGATGAAGAGACGTGTTGGTCGCGAAAGCCCACGTGGTGGTGGTGGTGGAGGAGGTGGTGGAGGAGAAGGTGGAGGAGGTGGTGGAGGTGGAGGAGGAGGTGGTGGAGGTGGTGGTGGAGGAGGTGGAGGAGGTGGTGGAGAAGGTGGTGGAGGAGGTGGTGGAGGTGGTGGAGGAGGTGGTGGAGAAGGTGGTGGAGGTGGTGGAGGTGGTGGTGGAGGAGGTTGTGGAGGAGGTGGTGGAGGAGAAGGTGGAGGAGGAGGAGGTGGAGGAGGTGGAGTGCTGAATCAACTCACGTGCAAGATGCTCGCTCGGTGGATGATGACTATGATTGATGATAATCGATGAAGATTGATGATGAAAATCGATGATGATCGATGATGATAATTAGTAATACAATCTCGGGATCGTGAAATGGTAGCGGCGGCCCGGCGGGCTTGGGGGGGTGGGGGGATGCACTGAGCCAGCCGTGGATAGTCCATGGCTCAGGTGGGTGGGGGGGAGTGTGGGTGGAGGGGAGCGTGGGTGGGGGGGAGTGTGGGGGAGGGGAGTGTGGGTGGGGGGGAGCGTGGGGGGAGGGGAGCGTGGGTGGGGGGGAGTGTGGGTGGAGTGTGGGTGGAGTGTGGGTGGAGTGTGGGTGGGGGGGAGTGTGGGTGGGGGGGAGTGTGGGTGAAGGGGAGTGTGGGTGGAGGGGAGTGTGGGTAGGGGGGAGTGTGGGTGGAGTGTGGGTGGAGTGTGGGTGGAGTGTGGGTGGAGGGGAGTGTGGGTGGAGTGTGGGTGGAGCGTGGGGGGAGGGGAGCGTGGGTGGGGGGGAGTGTGGGTGGAGTGTGGGTGGAGTGTGGGTGAGGGGGAGTGTGGGTGGAGGGGAGTGTGGGTGGAGTGTGGGTGGAGCGTGGGGGGAGGGGAGCGTGGGTGTGGGGGAGTGTGGGTGGAGGGGAGTGTGGGTGGGAGGGAGTGTGGGTGGAGGGGAGTGTGGGTGGCAAGGCGTGTGGGTGGTGGGGAGGGTGGGTGGCAAGGCGTGTGGGTGGTAGCTCAAAGTCTACCGCGCATCTGTCAGCAAGGTAATTGTGGCGTGTTCATTGCCTCCATTGTATTCTACAAGTGGCCCTTTAGAGGGGGCATACGCCGCTATTACAAGTGGCGGATAAAAAAATACAAAAAAAAACAGGGCCTTGTGAGAGAACGTGTCGGTTATTATGATTATTAGGAATTATTGTGTTATCATCATCATCATCATCTCGGTTAATTTTTTTCTTCCAATTAGTTTTGTTCGTCTTACTCTGCTGTGTCCAGCGCTGTGGTCAACAATGAGGCGAGGGGAATTGAACCTTCATCCATCCAGCAGTGGATCGCCTAGAGGGATGGACGTTATTGCATTCACGGTACGTGCATCATCCAGCAACGGACCGGGAGTCAAAGGGCTGTGCGAGAAACAAAACGCGTCCCCGGTGTCAATGCTGCTATAGCGGTACACATCTAGACAAAGGTAAAACTCCCCCGTATAGTCTGAACAGACTGTTGGGGCAAGTGCAGTTAGCGAGCTCACGTGGGTGCCGACACGAGGGGTGGGTGGCCAGCACCACACCGCACCAGGTACTTATTTGAGGCCGAGTCGACCTAGTGGAGGCTCAGGACCAATTCAGACAATCGTCACTGGTGTTGGCCGTGAGCTCGAATCGAACCCGCGTGGCTGGGTTTGCAGCGTAGCAAGCGCGCTAACCGCTGCACCACCGCTCCCCCAGGTAGGCATCTAGACACGCAGATCACGAGACGCACCGCGCATTCAAATCCGCGGCATACGAGAGCGTCTTGTGATCCAGGAGAATACGGTAACACACGACCAGGAGAGAGAGAGAGACAGTATGCGGCGGCGTATTCTTAGGTTTTTTCGGTAAAGTCACGTCGGTAAAACATTAAAATGAATAAAAGTAAAATAAAAATCACGACGTTTCGGAGGCAACACAAGCTTCCGTCTTCAGGTGGAACCGTCACAGCCACGACAGCTGTATCAAGTAAATGAGAGATTGCAAGAGGTACCGGCGACGTTTGTGAAAGCACAGCGGCATGTGCGGGGGCAGTGCGATTCGTACGGAGATCGTGTGTTGGGAACAACACTTCACCAGCTCTGCGAGTGCCAATTGTCAGCTTGGAGAGGGGCATTCATCCAGCGTGAATTCGCGAGTGACACGGCGTGCGCTTCTAAAAAATATACATTTAGAACATGGTCATCCGTAACACGTTGGTGGCGATTGAATACACGTGTCAATCCATTCACGCAGCGTATTGTCATGCATTTGTGGGTAACAAAAACATCGAGTGCGTCTTATAATGCAGACATTACGGTAGTTGTAATTCACGCTGCCCTGTGTTATGTGGACGGCAAGAGTATGAGATATGCGTGTGTCTGTTGGACTTCTTTAGCACCGTACGTAGTAAACGGTGCTATGTGTGTGGGTTAGTTCACTGCGGTACGAACCCGCCCACCCGAGTTTAGGTCCGATTCACGACCAACATCCCCGACGATTATCTGAACCGGTCATGGGTCTCTCCCTAGGTCGACTCAACCTTAAATGTATTATACAGGAGGTCGTGGGCTCGATCCAGCCCCTCACGATGCCTAATGCAGTGTATGTGGAGTTTGCGTGTCTCTCTCCCCGTGGTCGCGTGGATTTTTCTCCGGGTCCTCCGGGTTTCCCACCCCCCGCCACATTTAGCATCAACATCATCACGCGTTGAGAGTGATTTTGGCTGCTATACATTTCCACACGATGATGATAATGATGATAAGCCCACTCCGTTGAGCTATCAGTTGTGATTTCCAGGCCGCTTCTGACAAAGAGCTGAATAGATCGGTGGGGGGGGGTTAGCTGCTAAAATATAAAAATAAAGAGGTTTTTAGTGGTTTGTCGTAACCACCAGCAATTGGGTGACAAAGGCGGCCGGGCGTGGTGCTGGCCACCCACATAACCCCATCGTGGCGGCCTTCATAGGGCCGACTCGCTAACAGCACTTGCCCCAACAGTCCGCTAAAGGCTATACCGGTTATCTTTGTCTTTGCAGCGAAATAAGTATGATCACTGTGTACGATGCGTATGCAATAGAGCATAGATATACACACATATACATATACAACACAAGCAGCACATACAAAGATCGCCCATATAGCCTGTTACGGACTGTCGGGGCAAGTGCTGTTAGCGAGCAGCTATGAAAAAAGGCCAGCACCACGCCCGACCGCCTTTGTTTCCCTCCTGGCGATGTTTACACGTCGCAACCAGGTACGCATTTGAGGCTGAGTCGACCTACAAAATATATAAACTGTACACAAACACACGTGCGTGCGGTGTATGGAACACACAAAGATCCCCTGTATAGCCTTAACAGACTGTAGGGGCAAGTGCTGTTAGAGAGCACCTATGAAGGCCGGAACGGCACACGAGGGGGTGGGTGGCCAGCACCACGCCCGACCGCCTTTGTCTCCCTAGTGGCAATGTTTACACACCGCACCAGGTACTCATTTGAGGTTTGAGTCGACCTAGGGGAGGGCCCGGGACCGGTTCAGATAATCGTTACTGGTGTTGGCCGTGAGCGGGAATCGAACCCGTGTCGCTGGGTTCATAGCTCAGCGCGCTAACCGCTACACTACCGCTCCCCACTATCGAACACACACACACACACACGTATGCACACACAATTCACACACAATTCACACACATATTTACGCACACAACACACGGGCAGCTCGGACACACACACCCACGTATATACACACACAAGGACAAATATTTACACACACACACCCTGTACCAAGTATGGAGGTACACATCTAGACAAATATAAAGCTCCCTCTGTATAGCCTGAACAGACTGTCGGGGCAAGTGCCGTACCTATGGATGCCGACACGGTACACGAGGGGGTGGGTGGCCAACACCACGCCCGGCCGCCTTTGTCTTCCGAGTGGCGATGCTTACACACCGCACCAGATACTCATTTGAGGCGGAGTCGACCTAGTGGAGGCCCAGGACCGATTCGGATATTGGCCGCTGATGTTGGGTCACGAGCGGCAATCGAACGCGGACTCGGTAGCGCAGTGCGCCAACCGATGCGCCACCGCTCCACCAAACACACAAACAGACACACACATACATACACATACACACATAACACACACATAACACATAATACACACACATAACACATACATACATACACACACATAACACATAACACACACATAACACATACACACACACCACACACATAACACACATAACACACACACATAACACACACACAACACGCACACACATAACACATACATAACACACATAACATACACAGAGACAACACACACAACACACATAACACACACACAGACAACACACACACATAACACACGCACAGACAACACACACATAACGCACACAACACACACATAACACACACACAGACAACACATATACAGACAACACATAACACACACACACATATAACACACACACATAACACACACAGACAATACACACACACATAACACACACAGACAATACACACCCACAGATAACACATAATACACACACACATAACACACACACACATAACACACATAACACACAGAGACAACACGCACACACATAACACACACAACACACACATAACACACGCACAGACAACACACACATAACACACACAACACACACATAACACACACAGACAACACATATACAGACAACACATAACACACACACACACATATAACACACACACACATAACATACACAGACAACACACACACACATAACACACACAGACAATACACCCCACAGATAACACATAACACACACACAGACAACACACACACACATAACACACACACTTCACACACACACACAGACAACACATAACACACACACTGACAACACACACAACACACACACACACTCTCTCGATGGCGTTCAGCTCTGTCGTGCAATGCGTGCGTAGATCGTCTGAGCGCGAGACGCGTGCACACGCAGTCCCCCCACGCCCATTGCCTCGCAGATTATCGAGACTGGAGCCGAGTAGATAAGCCGACGCTGTGTTTATTTTCTCCACCGCACCCAATCGCTGTCCCTCCGCGTAAACAAAAAAACAAACGTACATTTTACACATCTCATCAGCCACGCGGGTAGGGACCGGCTTAGACATTCAGTTTCTCATCAGCATCAGCAACAGCGCGAGTCGGATTCAAAACGATAGCGTCGATTTGACTCGGGAGGAAAATCGGCTCCCGTTTGATCGGTGAACGCCATTCGCCTCGAAGGGCCGCTCACGATGAATCGTGTAAAGAACGTGCACATGTCGAAAGATGATTTATGGATGATTGTGTGATGCGCGCAGGCTGCGTTATAGTCAATATATCTCGGAATGCCTGCATATATATACACGTAAATATTTATCATCGGTACGTAGCAACGGTATTCATATGTTCGTGTTATATTTGTATTTATATACGTCTATGTATATCGGTACCTAATGTGCCCATGTTTACGTGCATCTCCTTACGTTCTTATGCATAAATACATAATGTACGCATACAGAGGGGAGCGGTGGCGCAGTGGTTAGCGCACTTCGTAACGAACCCGGGCTCCCGAGTTTAATTCCCGCTCTCGATCAGCAACAGTGGCGAATATTTGAACCGGTCCTGAGGCTCCTCTAGGTCGACTCAGCCTTAAATAAGTACCTGATGTTTAATCACAAAGGACTGGGAAGACAAAGGCGGCCAGGTGAGGTGCTTAGCCATCTTGTGTGTGTGCCGTGCCGGCCTTCATACGTTTTCTCGCTGAGAGCACTTGCCCCTAAAGTCAGTTAAGGCTATACGGGGGATCTTTGACTTTGTTACGTACAGTATAACAACAAAAGCCACCATACGCCACTAAGTGGCGATGATGTCACCACGACGCTTGTGCCAGGCTAGGTGCACTTTGAGGCCACGTGTATTGTTGACAAGAGATCACGGAACAGACCCCAGTGCCATGGGTTAACTAAGATAACTGGCAGATGTTACCACCTGTGCCCCCTTCTGTGCCAACTTGCTATATTTTATCTGCCCGGCGCTCCGCTCGTTGTTGTGAGCGTCGCTCCTCCGCCCTCCGTTGTTGCTGGAGGGCGACTGCCTCCAACTGCCCAGTAGCGTCCTTCACGAGCCTCCTCCACAGAGGCCGATCTTGACACCGCTGGTACCAGTCATCGGCAAGTCCACTCAGCTCAACATCCTCCTGTACCACATCACTCCATCTCTTCTCTAGCCCGTGCCCGTTTAGCCCCCTCTATCCCGCCAGGAACAGAAGCTGTTTAGTCATGCGGTGGCTGGGCATGCGGGCTACATGACCCAGCCAACGCAGCCTCGCCAAGTCGGTAGGAGCTCACCGATGGGACTGTATCCACATTTGGATAGTCCACGTGAACAGTAGATCTTGCAAGTGCCGCACAGGGCGATCGAACCAGCGGACTACTGCACTCAGCAATACTGCCGTGAAATGTCTAAACATTAAATACAAAAAAATACAAATTCTAGGCTACTGATGCTTTTGGTTTTTTCCCCTCCAAACGCCATACGATAGAGGAGGAATACGTAATAATTTGCTTGTAATTTTTGTTTCTCGCTCTCTCTCTTTATGAGAATGCTGACTGATTTGGACCACCGTGTGCACCCAACACGCAACATGATCGAGCAGAGAGGGAGGGGAACGGAGACGTTCGCCTGGCAACGTTCCACGGACGTTACAAGGCGAGTTGTGAGCGCCCCCATCCGCTGGATCGCGTGTACTACACTGGTCAACACTGTCTGGCATAAGGTTGCTTTTTTGACTACTTGTGTTGTGGTTAATGCAAACATGATGCCTTGAATAAAGGTGTCAGTTTTGTACCAGTTTAAAAGGGTAAAAACCTACTATTATATTTTGGCACTGGTAAAAGAGATCTCATAGTGTAAATGCTTACCCCGAGCTCTCAATACTCTGATATTGCACTGTGTTTGAGTTGTACGCCTTCTGGTGTCATCTGGTCCAACACCAATGGGGACTAGGCTCTAAAGAAAGCCGTCTCGGGTGTGGACCTATCAACTTCAAGGACAGTGCATATTATCATCATTATCAGAGTTGCTTCTTTTTGTTTGCTTTTTTGACTACTTGTGTTGTGGTTAATGCAAACATGATGCCTTGAATAAAGGTGTCAGTTTTGTACAGGTTTAAAAGGGTAAAAACCTACTACTATATTCCAACGGTGTTAAGGTAATTTTGGGGTGCTGATTCCAAATCTGGCATCAATTTTTGTCTATCACATCAGGTTTTTGAGATATCAAATATTGCATTTTCAATAAAAACTGCGGAAGAAAAATATTAAATAAATGTGGATATCTACATAAAATGATATTATAAACACACTATCCTAAAACTACAGCACCATATTTTAACACTAAAGCAGTCACTGACTCGCAACAACTTGCAATCATAAGTGACAGAGTTAATTTCGGGTAAAATCAATGAAAATGGGGTATGCCGATAGCATAAAAATGAGATGTGATAGAGCAAATCTGAGATCAGATTTGGAATCGGCACCCTGAGATTAGTCTAAAACAGCTGCAAAAGTCCAGGCCAGAAAAAAATGTTTTTTTGTTGTTGACCAGCACTATTGGTAACGAGGTTGTCACCGATCTCAAACACTTACAACACATTTTATTTGTTTATTCTACCAGGTGAGGCCCCACGGCAGAGGTCGCAACCGGGTACCCGATACCCGTACCCTACCCGATACCAGAGTACCCGTTTGCGACCCTGGTGCGGCCGGGTACGGGTACGGGTAGGCCGTGAGTCACTGGTGAGTAACCATTTGTCACTCATTTCCCAACGTCTTGTCTCTTCTCACAATTCAAGTTCCTAGAATCAACCCACCCGCGCCTGCAACATGGCTTCATCCCAGAGGTCGCAATCAGGTACCCGATACCCGTACCCTACCCGTACCGAGCCGGGTACGGGTAGGGTACGGGTACGGCCCGGTACGGGTACCCGTTTGCGACCCTGGTGCGGCCGGGTACGGGTCAGGAATCAAAACCCGTTTGCGACCTCTGCCCCACGGAGCTACTTAGCTCTGTTTTTATCGGAAGCGACCCCGGCTATCCCAAATGATAGCTCAACGAAGTGGCTTGTCATCACGTGGGCATTCATAGGCGCTCAAATACTCCAAACGCGTGATTCTAAACCGGAGGAGCCGGAGAAAATCCACGTGACCACGGAGAGAGAGACACGCAAACTCCAAATGTACAGAAGCAGGCGTCAGGGTCGGGATTGAACCCACGACCTCCTGTAGACCAGGCGAGGTAGTTAACATCTCCTAGCCACTGCTGGTGAACTGAATCAATGCTGGCGAACTGGCAGATGTTATCGGCAACCACTGACACTCTCTGTAATCACACAGAACCTCTGGCTCGTTTACAAATCATCAATTTTCTCGCTCAATAATTTCTCGAACGCTGCTATAGGCTGGCTTTGGAAGGATAAGAATTCAGTGGCGTAAGGCACTACCACGAGAGTGACAGGGTATGTCTAGCCATCGACTCGCGCACTGCATCGCGTGCATTCGGATGCGCTTTTGTGGCCCGTCTGGAACGCTCTTCTTTCCGATATTAGGAAGCCAATGGAGCTACGCAATTTTAAATCATCTGGATTGGAAACGTTTATTTAGACACTGCCTTTTGTGTTTAGCTTGTTGTCCTTCCCCCGCACCTCCGATTAGTACGGTTGGCTACACACACACACGGACAGTACACATGTGTGTATATATATATTAGTGGGGAGCGATAGTGTAGTGGTTACACGTGTGTGTATATATATTAGTGGGGAGCGATAGTGTAGCGGTTAGCGCGCTGCGCTATGAACCTGGCGACCCGAGTTCGATTCCAGCTTATGGCCAACACCAGTGACGATTGTCTGAAACGGTCCTGGGCCTCCCGTAGGTCGACCAAGCCTCAAATGATTACCTGGTGCGGTGTGTATACATCGCCACTCGGGAGACAAAGGCGGTCGGGCGTGGTTCTGGCCACCCACCCCCTCGTCTGCTGTGTCGGCCTTTCTAGGTGCTCCTCGCTAACAGCACTTGTCCCAACAGTCTGTTAAGGCTATACGGGGGATCTTTATCTTTGTATATATTAGTCGATTTCCTTACGAACTCTACAATTATTTTCAGAAAAATCGAAACGTTCACAATTGTTGGACCCGCGCACAAATGACGAAGAGGACGGCTGATCAGTTTAACTCGCAAAAGGAGAGCAGATTGAGAATCATAATTCTACCGTGAAATGTCACCTCACAAAGTCTCGCGAATAGAAACAGTCTACGAAGAGGGAGTGCTGACAACATCGATTCGTCAGCGAACGGAGCGAATTCGCCTGCCCCCCGCAGTGCGACGTGAATGCAACATTCGCCAGTTCTCGACGCACACCGATTAGCGGTAACTAGCGCAACTAGCATAACTAGCATGAACTAGCGTGGGGGGGCAGGAGGTGCCTGGGCCCTCACCCATGGTGGCCAAAGCTACGAGTCGGGGCCCCCTTGGCAACCACCGTGAGATTTGTTTTCGACGTCAGTGTAAAATAAGACGGCAATTATTAAAAAAAGCGATTTACGTTTTTTCTTTGCGAAAAATTTTTCTTTTGAAAACAATTTGCTGTCGAGTGAGAGTAACGTGAGTAAAAAATTGAACGTTCGATGCAGAACTTTGTTTATGGGATACGTTTCATTAGACACGTCGGAGCGCAGCTACAGCGTTAAATGTTCGAGACCGTGAGCGCAACGACGATGTGGTGAGGGCAAGCGGAGCCACGGTATAGCATAGCCCGGGGGCAACCGCGAGAGAAACATCAAATATTGAGCTGATAATGTCGTCACTACGCCACTACGCACACCACGTGCAGTGAGCGTCCATTTTGTCTGATTTGTGACGTCACCGAGTTTAGCTTTCACGTGACCCGTGCTGTGTGTGGAGAGCGGCGGTTGGTTACGTAGCACTGCGATTAGAACCCGGACGACCTCGGCACGATTACAGCTCACGGCCAACATCACCGGCGGAGACATCCCAATGGGTTCTGCACCTCCTCATCGGCAGGTAAGTAGGCAGGTCGACTCAGCCTTAAGTGAGTGCCCTGTGCCACGTGTAGTATAATCGCCAGGTAGTGGGGGAGACAAAGGCGGCCGGGCGTGGGTCTGGCCACACTGCCACCCTGTTGGCCTTAATGATAGATGCTCGCTAACAGCGATAGCCCATAAGATTTTTTTTTAGTTAGATCGCGTAAATATTAAAATGTGTCGTTAAACCCGCCACCACCCGAGACAGCCAACTCGTAAGGGTTGTCAGGTACACAGAACGTGCGATCTAACCACAAAAAACAACTCTATTATGGATGATATTGGTCGCGAAAGCCTGCTACGTGTTAAGCGATAGCCAAACGTTCTGTAATGCGTGTTTGTCCGTCGATAGATAGTGTGTACGTGTTTTTTTGTATCAAACAGACGCCATGTTAATGATTGTGTGCGAGATAGAGGCACGTGACGCCACCTGCCATGGACCAATCAGCAGCCGCGGCCCTATCGCCGTCACGAACACCAGGATTGTGACGGTGACAAATCGAACGCTTAGGACACAGATTGTTTAAACGTGGTTTAGTGTCGCGCTGTACGCTGTATACCACTCCGGTGGCAGCGTGTGGAATAAAATGACGTCCAATTTGAACGAGGGACTCTGGGTTGTTGTTGTTGTCTCGCTGTGGTCTGGGATAGTTGTTGTAGTTATTTTGGCTGCCTTGCCCCAAGCTTGTATTTGGAACAGCAATAACAATGATATTCTTTGGGTCTTTCGGTAAAGCCACGGAGATAGAAAAAAAAATAACAATATCACGAAAAATATATATAGCGGGAGAGTTGCTGAAGCAGGAAAAAATATTTTTTCACCTGATGATGATTGCTTGCGTTGCGATGGGAAACGTCGTGATATTGTTATTATTTTAATTATTATTTTCAATCGACATGGCTTCACCGAAAGATCCAAAGAATATGAATTCCAGCAGTCGCGAAAGCTTTACGTCAAGAAATAACAATGATGCTGATAATTTCTAACACGCACAATCTTCACTCGCCCGAAAGCAGCGACCCTGAGGCCTGGATCCCAGCTCAGAGACATCCTCTCAAGTAAAACGCAATGAAAAAAAAGTTGTTGTGTGTTTGAGATAGCGCTTAAATCTTCTTGGTTCTTTCGGTAAAGTCACGTAGAAGGGAAATAATAAAATAATAAAAATAAAACATAATACAATAATTCTCACGACGTTTCGGCCACAACGCAATCAGCCATCCTCAGGTGAAGAACAGGTCTGTCGGAAAGACAGCGTCTGAATGAACAGGTCTGTCAGAAAGACAGCGTCTGAATGAATCTTTTGAGTGAGTCTTTCCGACAGACTTGTTCTTCAACTGAGGACGGCTGCTTGCGTTGTGGCCGAAACGTCGTGAAAATTATTTAATAAAATTTTAATTATTTTATTATTTCCCTCCTACGTGACTTTTTTGTATCTTATTGTGTTTAATTTTTATTATTTCCATTCTACGTGACTTTACCGAAAGAACCAAGAAGATGAATCTCTGCAGTCACGAAAGCTTTAAATCGAAATATAGCGCTTAAAGGCGGGTAAAGAGTCGGGTGGGGAGGGGGGGGGGTTGCGTTCCAGGTGGTGGAGGGGCCGACAAAACAGAGAAACATCTTGCGGGCGATCGCGTTCGTGACTCTCTCGGTGTCGAGAGTAACTCCTGGGCAGAGCTGTGTAGAGATCTCCACGTGGTTCGGGCAACGGGGCGGAGCAAGGTTCGAGAGGTTGCGTCGGGCACTCGGTCCTGTGGGCAATGAATGTACGCTACTTGTGCTATTTGCGCTGCTATAACACTGGTCAACACACTTTTTTTCTGGCATAAGGTATTCCAACGGTTTTAATGTAGTTTTGGGGTGCTGATTCCAAATCTGGCGTCAGTTTTTGTCTATCACATCAGGTTTTTGAGATATCAAATATTGCATTTTCAATTAAAAACTGCAGAATAAAAATAATAAATAAATGTGGATATCTACATAAAATGATATTATAAACACACTATCCTAAAAATACAGCACCATATTTTAACACTAAAGCAGTCACTGACTCGCAACAACTTGCAATCATAAGCGACAGAGTAAATTTCGGGTAAAATCAATGAAAATGGGATATGCCGATAGCATAAAAATGATGTGATAGAGCAAATCTGAGATCAGATTTGGAATCGGCACCCTGAAATTAGTCTAAAACAGCTGCAAAAGTCCAGGCAAAAAAAAATGTTTTTTTTGTTGACCAGTGTAATTGATCGAACATTGTGTCTATATATGTCCGCGACTTGCTTACCCGTGTCTCTATCTT
>NC_083832.1:5014624-5140728 GCF_015708825.2 Lethenteron reissneri
AGCTGCTAGTAACCGCTCCCTAGCTCCTCTTGTGTACCCGCATTGTGCATCATCAGGGAGTTTAGAAAGTGCTTCCATATCTTTCATTACATAAAGCAAAGCATTTAAAAACAACAAAATTACGAAATGATGAACGAAGCAAAGTGCCGACTACACCGAGTATCTTCTTGTTTCCTCTGATCGTAAAAAAATAATTAAAGAAAGTGTTTTCATATCGTTCTAGGCCAATGTACGGATTTTAATTGCATCGTAAGTTATTAAATCCTTTATATTAAGTTCGCTTGCTTGCTTGCGTGCTTGCTTGCTTGCGTGCTTGCGTGCTTGCTTGCTTGCTTACGACCGTGTAAATCTTTTGGTCGTTTTTTAACCCACTTCCCGTGATCCATTCGAGTTGACATTTTGCACACAGACTCGTTGTGCGAGACAATTAATGTTCGTGAAAAAAAATTCCAAAATTTTACACTGTTTAGGGAAAACAAATTAAATATTTAATTATCAATTGCTTAATGGTGGCAGACAATCATATGACCCATAGGTGGCAGCCATCTCAAGCCAGAGGACGAGAGGACTCTAGCCGCCACGCATATAAAGGATTTAGAGTGAAAAACTTTGTTTTTACGGGTTATACTTGTTATACATTCGCAGATTCACACGCGATTATTCACCAATGACTCGTGTATGATGTCATTTTAAACGCCGCTAAATGGCCTCATTTACCCCCTGGGGAGATTGCCACGTACCCCCAGGGGGTCCTCCTACCCCCGGTTGAGACACGCTGTTGTAGTCATTCAATTCTAGACTTGAAGCTTTCGTGACTGCGAGGATTCAAACTCTTAGGTTTTTTCGGTAAAGTCACGTAGGTAAAAACAAAGAAATAAAATAAAATGAAAATAAAAATAGTAGAAATAATAATAGAAATAAAATATTTCTATTATTATTTTAAAATAAATGAATTATTATATTATTATTTTATTCAGTATTATTTTATTATATATTATATATAAATATGATTTCTATTAGTTTTATAATTAAAATTTTTATATTTATTTATTTTTACCTACTTGACTTTACCGAAAAAACCCAAGAGTATAGTCCTTCAATCACGGGGCGCCAGGAGATGTTCACTACCTCGCCTGGTATGCGGGAGGTCGTGGGCTCATTCCAACTCTGACGCCTGCTGCTGCTGCTGCATATTTGGAGTTCGCGCGTGTCGCTTTTTCTCCCCGTGGTTGCGTGGATTTTTCTCCGGGTCCTCCGTTTTTTTCCTCCACATTTAGAATCAACACCATCACGCGTATTTTGAATATTTGGCTGCTACAAATGTCCGGCAAGATCAGCCCACACTTCGTTGAGCTATCGTTTGTGGCCAGTTCGATTCTTAAAAAGAGCTACCTAACGTCATGGACCTTCATTAATAAAAACAATTAAAAAAATAGTGGAATAGTTTGATTAATGATCGACGCGATGGGGCTGCCTTTCCCTCGCTCTGTCGGCCAAGGCAACACCAGCTCCCTGTCGTTTGCGTCTCGCTACTGGGGCTGTCTCTCTCCTCTCTCTATCTTTTATTTTTTTTATTTTTTTTATTTTACGATCAGTGGAAACAAGAAGATGCTCAGTGTATTCGGCACTTTGCTTCGTTCATCATTTCGTATTTTTTAATTTAATTTACATTTTTAAAACTTAGCTTTATGTAAATCCCCACCTCTCGCTCTCTCTCTCTCTTCTCTCTCGCGGTGCTTTTAGTGCCACAGCGCTATTTGTTTGCTGATGACTTTGTTTTTTTCGAATCGAAATCGCCTCCAGTGCTGTTGCTGCTGGCGGCAATAAAAGTTGTTTAAAAGTCAAAATTTCTTATCTCTCTCTCTCCTCTCTCCCTCTCTCGTTTTTTTCTTCGAACGCTGGAGAGCCGGAAAGGCCCCTCTCTGCACCAGCGTGGACGGCACCCTCGTGTTCACCTTCTGAAGCGCTCGCTCGTCACCGTGGCGTGCGCGATGACACCACAACCACGTGACTTTTCTTTTGTATTGTGCGCGGTGCTTTCAGCGCCACAGCTCGTGGATTTGCAACGTTTGTTTTCTTTTGTTTGCTGGTGACTTTGTGTATTTCATATTGAAATCGCCTCTAGTGCTTTTGCTGCTGGCGGCAATAAAAGTTGTTTAAAAGTCAAAAAGTCTCTTGTTTTTTTACGATCAGAGGAAACAAGAAGATGCTCGGTGTCGTCGGCACTTAGCTTCGTTCATCATTTCGTAATTTAAAAAAAAAATAATAACTTTGTTTTATGTAAACCCCCACCTCTCGCTCACTCTCGTTCTGCACGCAGCCCTTCTCGCAGTCCAACGGCCTCCGACGGGTAGCTCATATCAGCATGCAGAGCTCCCCGTCATCTGCCACCCGAGCACACGGCCTCCTCCATCGCCCACTGCTCCTTGAAGGCCGGCACGGCGTGGGTCAGCCACCGCGCATGGCGGAACTCCAGCCCACACACCCTGGGGCTCCGACCAGAGCGCGGAAGATGCCCAGGCTGCTGGCCGGACGTTTCCCCTCCATGGCCACCTTCCTCGCCCTGTGTACGGCGGGCTTGGCGTAGCCGACGAGCACGTGACCAGCCCCTGAAGATGTTTGGATCCGTCGCCCTTCGGTTATTGCGCGCGCAGGGAGCGGTGGCGCAGCGGTTAGCGCCAATGCGCCACGTTGCCCCGGCGAGGCGAGAGTTTGATTCCCGCTCACAGCCAACAGCACCGTTGACGATTATCTGCATCGATCATGAGGATCCCTCCCCTCCCCCCCTAGGATGACTCAGCCTTAAATAAGTGCCTCGTGCAGCGGTGTGTAAATAGCACCACGAGGGGGAGACAAAGGCGGCCGAGCCTGGTGCTGGCCACCCCGTCCCTTGCGTGTGTGTACGCTGAACTTTCACACCGTATGTTGCCAACCGCTGTAGTCGTAGGGGCGTGGTAAAGACAACAAACTAAACAAAACGCAGTTTTAAAGGGATGAGTTTGTCAATCCAGATGATGATTTCAAAGTGCGTAGCTCCAGTGGCTTCCTGCTATCGGAAGGAAGAGCGTTCCAGACGGCCACAGAAGCGCATCCGAAATGAACTTTGTCCGATGGCTAGACACATCCTGTAATTCTCATGGCAGGAGTGCCTTACATTCTTAATTTTTTTTATAATCTAAAGCCAGCCTATAGCAGCGTTCCAGAAACTATCGAGTGGAATTTTTTCGTATCATTTGTAAACGAGCCAGAGGCTCTGTCTGCTTACAGAGAACAGGCTTCCACAGGTGCTCGCTAACAGCACTTGGCCCAACAGTCTGTTAAGGCTACACGGGTGGTCTTTGTCTTTGTTGTTGTTGTTGCTGCGTGTGAATGGCAGTCGTGTACGAGCCTGGCTTGTGACTCCCTCCCTGTCTCATTAGCCGCCCGGCCCCGTGTGAGTGTGTGAGTGGGTGTGTGAGTGAGTGTGTGAGTGAGTGTGTGAGTGGGTGTGTGTGTGAGTGTGTGAGTGTGTGTGAGTGGGTGTGTGAGTGGGTGTGTGAGTGAGTGTGTGAGTGGGTGTGTGTGTGTGAGTGGGTGTGTGAGTGTGTGAGTGAGTGAGTGTGTGAGTGTGTGAGTGAGTGAGTGGGTGTGTGAGTGAGTGAGTGGGTGTGTGAGTGAGTGTGTGAGTGTGTGTGTGAGTGAGTGTGTGAGTGAGTGAGTGGGTGTGTGAGTGAGTGTGTGAGTGGGTGTGTGTGTGAGTGTCTGAGTGGGTGTGTGTGTGTGAGTGGGTGTGTGAGTGGGTGTGTGAGTGAGTGTGTGAGTGGGTGTGTGTGTGAGTGTCTGAGTGGGTGTGTGTGTGTGAGTGGGTGAGTGAGTGGGTGTGTGTGTGAGTGTGTGAGTGGGTGTGTGTGTGTGAGTGGGTGTGTGAGTGTGTGAGTGGGTGTGTGAGTGAGTGTGAGAGTGAGTGGGTGAGTGAGTGAGTGAGTGGGTGTGTGAGTGAGTGTGTGAGTGTGTGTGTGAGTGAGTGTGTGAGTGAGTGAGTGATTGTGTGAGTGTGTAAGTGGGTGTGTGAGTGAGTGTGTGAGTGAGTGATTGTGTGAGTGTGTGTGTGAGTGAGTGAGTGTGTGAGTGAGTGTGTGTGTAAGTGGGTGTGTGAGTGAGTGTGTGAGAGTGTGAGTGTGTAAGTGGGTGTGTAAGTGTGTGAGTGTGTGAGTGAGTGTGTGAGTGTGTATGTGGGTGTGTGAGTGAGTGATTGTGTGAGTGAGTGAGTGATTGTGTGAGTGTGTGAGTGAGTGTGTAAGTGAGTGTGTGTGTGAGTGAGTAAGTGTATGAGTGCGTGAGTGTGTGAGTGAGTGATTGTGTGAGTGAGTGTGTGAGTGTGTGTGTGAGTGTGTAAGTGGGTGTGTGAGTGTGTGTGTGTGTGAGTGTGTAAGTGGGTGTGTGAGTGAGTGATTGTGTGAGTGAGTGTGTGAGTGAGTGATTGTGTGAGTGAGTGTGTGAGTGAGTGATCGTGTGAGTGAGTGTGTGAGTGAGTGATTGTGTGAGTGAGTGTGTGAGTGTGTAAGTGAGTGTGTGAGTGTGTGTGTGAGTGAGTAAGTGTATGAGTGCGTGAGTGTGTGAGTGAGTGATTGTGTGAGTGCGTGTGTGTGAGTGTGTATGTGGGTGTGTGAGTGAGTGTGTGAGTGAGTGATTGTGTGAGTGTGTGTGTGAGTGAGTGTGTGAGTGGGTGTGTGTGTGAGTGTCTGAGTGGGTGTGTGTGTGTGAGTGGGTGTGTGAGTGGGTGTGTGAGTGAGTGTGTGAGTGGGTGTGTGTGTGTGAGTGGGTGTGTGAGTGTGTGAGTGGGTGTGTGAGTGAGTGTGAGAGTGAGTGGGTGTGTGAGTGAGTGAGTGGGTGTGTGAGTGAGTGTGTGAGTGTGTGTGTGAGTGAGTGTGTGAGTGAGTGAGTGATTGTGTGAGTGTGTAAGTGGGTGTGTGAGTGAGTGTGTGAGTGAGTGATTGTGTGAGTGTGTGTGTGAGTGAGTGAGTGTGTGAGTGAGTGTGTGTGTAAGTGGGTGTGTGAGTGAGTGTGTGAGAGTGTGAGTGTGTAAGTGGGTGTGTAAGTGTGTGAGTGTGTGAGTGAGTGTGTGAGTGTGTATGTGGGTGTGTGAGTGAGTGATTGTGTGAGTGAGTGGGTGAGTGAGTGATTGTGTGAGTGTGTGAGTGAGTGTGTAAGTGAGTGTGTGTGTGAGTGAGTAAGTGTATGAGTGCGTGAGTGTGTGAGTGAGTGATTGTGTGAGTGAGTGTGTGAGTGTGTGTGTGAGTGTGTAAGTGGGTGTGTGAGTGTGTGTGTGTGTGAGTGTGTAAGTGGGTGTGTGAGTGAGTGATTGTGTGAGTGAGTGTGTGAGTGAGTGATTGTGTGAGTGAGTGTGTGAGTGAGTGATCGTGTGAGTGAGTGTGTGAGTGAGTGATTGTGTGAGTGAGTGTGTGAGTGTGTAAGTGAGTGTGTGAGTGTGTGTGTGAGTGAGTAAGTGTATGAGTGCGTGAGTGTGTGAGTGAGTGATTGTGTGAGTGAGTGTGTGTGAGTGTGTATGTGGGTGTGTGAGTGAGTGTGTGAGTGAGTGATTGTGTGAGTGTGTGTGTGAGTGAGTGTGTGAGTGAGTGAGTGTGTGAGTGTGTGAGTGAGTGTGTGAGTGAGTGATTGTGTGAGTGTGTGTGTGAGTGAGTGAGTGTGTGAGTGAGTGTGTGAGTGTGTGAGTGCGTGAGTGAGTGAGTGTGTGAGTGAGTGTGTGAGTGAGTGAGTGTGTGAGTGTGTAAGTGTGTGTGTGTGTGAGGACGTGGAGCTGAGTGGACTTGCCGATGACTGGTACCAGCGGTGTCAAGATCGGCCTAAGTGGAGGAGGCTCGTGAAGGACGCTACTGGGCAGTTGGAGGCAGTCGCCCTCCAACAACAACGGAGGGCGGAGGAACGACGCTCACAACAACGAGCGGAGCGTCGGGTGGCTAAAGCACAGCAAGTTGGTACAGTAGGGGGCACAGGTGGTGCATCAGCCAGTCATCTCGGTCATCTCGGTCAGTCGACCCGTGGCACCTGCTGGGTCTGCCCCGTGACCTCCTGCCAGCGGGCGTTCGACACTTCAAGTGGCCTCAAGGTGCACTTGGCCTGGCACAAGCGTCGTGGTGACGTCACCGCCACTTAGTGGCGAATGGCGGTTGTTGTTGTTGTTGCCGTGTGTGTGAGTGAGTGTGTGAGTGAGAGTGTGAGTGAGTGTGTGAGTGTGAGTGAATGTGTGAATGATGAGCCCCGATTCCAATCGAGTTCTACCGCTTTCCTTGGCCGCTAAAACTGACACAAATTCGAGAGGGGCTTTTTCACGCATCGCTGGTACAAGTGTGTAGGTGTGATTGTGTGAGTGAGTGTGAGTGAGTGAGTGTGTGAGTGAGTGTGTGAGTGTGTGAGTGAGTGCGTGAGTGATTGAGTGTATGAGTGAGTGTGTGAGTGAGTGTGTGTGTTTGTGAGTGAGTGTGTAATGTAAGTGAGTGTGTGAAAGAGTGCATGAGTGAGTGTGTGAGTGAGTGTGAGTGAGTGTGTTTGTGAGTGAGTGTGTGTGTGTCTCTGTGTGTGTGTGTCTGTGAGTGTGTCTGTCTCTGTGTCTGTCTGTGCATGGGCCCTGTCTGTGTGTCTGTCTCTGTATCTGTCTGTCTCTGCGTCTGTCTGTGCATGGGCCCTCTCTGTGTGTCTGTCTGTGTCTGTGTGTGTCTGTCCATGGGCCCTGCCTGTGTGTCTGTCTGCCTGTGTGTCTGTCTGTCTGTGTGTGTGTCTGTCTCTGTGTCTGTCTGTGCATGGGCCCTGTCTGTGTGTCTGTCTGTCTCTGTGTCTGTCTGTGCATGGGCCCTGCCTGTGTGTCTGTCTCTGTGTCTGTCTCTGTGTCTGTCTCTGTGTCTCTCTCTCTGTCTGTCTCTGTGTCTGTCTGTCTCTGTGTCTCTCTCTGTGTCTGTCTCTGTGTCTGTCTGTCTCTGTGTCTCTCTCTGTGACTGTCTCTGTGTCTGTCTGTGCATGGGCCCTGCCTGTGTGTCTGTCTGTGAGTCTGTCTCTGTGTCTGTCTCTGTGTCTCTCTCTGTGTCTGTCTCTGTGTCTGTCTCTGTGTCTGTCTCTGTGTCTGTCTGTCTCTGTGTCTGTCTCTGTGTCTGTCTACCGGCTGTCTACTGTGTGGCTCATCGAGGCGACGAGACAGCCCCGAATGAGCCGCTGAGCGAAGAGCAGCGCGGCTCTGCGTGAGTCGCCCGCGACTCATCGGAAAGCGGCAGCCGCTTTGCCCGAACGCGCGGAGGACGCGAAACAGAGGGGGGGGGGGACGCCCCCCCCATCCCCCCCACCCTCATCCCCCCACCCCCATCCCACTCCCTCCCAGTGACCGATCCCCATCGGCTTCTGCGCCGCTAACATCAAGAATGGCAAACGAGCGCACGTTTGGAAAGCGTTGCATGAGCCATGCGCATGCACGGTTTTTCTTGATTTTTGTAGTTTTCTCCAAGTTTTTTTAAAAAATTATTTTCTCTCTCTCCCCCTTCCTCCCCCTCTTCCATCCCTCTCCCCTGCTCTCTCCCTCGTCTTCCTACCTCCTCCACCTCCTCCTACCTCATCCCCAAACCACCTCCCTCCCCTCCTCCTCCACACTTATTTTCCCTCCGTGCGCCCCGAGCCGGCGTTCAGTGCTCGCTCCTTGTTGTGTGCCGCTGCCTCGTAAAGCTGTCAGGGTGGCGGGGCACGTCACGGACACCGTCCCCAAGTGGACACTTAAACTGCGCTGTCAACGGGGACCTCTCCGCTCTCTCTCTCCCCCCTCTCTGTCTCTCTCTGTCTCTCTTCTCTGTCCCCTTTCAGAGGTTTGTTTTTGTTCTTTTGGGCACGAAACGGCGCTGAAGCCACCGCGCGCATCTCCTTGCGGACAATAACCGCACGCGCTCACGCACGCACACTCACACACGCACTCACACTCACACACGCACGCACACGCACACGCACGCACACGCACTCGCACGCACACACGCACACGCACGCACTCACACGCACTCACTCACACGCACTCACACACGCACTCACACACACGCACTCACACTCACACGCACGCACTCACACACACTCACGCACACACACACACGCACACACTCACACGCACTCACACGCACTCACACACACGCACTCACACATACACACTCACACGCACGCACACACACTCACACGCACTCACACGCACACGCACTCACACGCACACGCACTCACACGCACGCACTCTCACACACGCACTCACACACACGCACTCACACGCACGCACTCACACGCACGCACTCACACACACTCACTCACACGCACTCACACGCACACACGCACTCACACGCACGCACTCTCACACACGCACGCACTCACACACACGCACACATACACACTCACTCACACGCACTCACACGCACGCACGCACTCACACGCACGCACACACACGCACGCACTCACACTCACACACGCACGCGATCACACGCACGCACTCACACGCACGCACGCACGCGCACTCACACGCACGCACACGCACGCACTCACACACACGCACTCACACGTACTCACACGCACTCACACGCACTCACACGCACGCATTCACTCACACGCACGCACGCACTCACTCACACGCACACCCACTCACACGCACGCAAACACGCACACACACGCACTCACACATGCACGCACACGCACACACGCACTCACACGCACGCACTCACACGCACACACGCACTCACACGCACGCGCACACGCACACACACGCACTCACACATGCACTCACACGCACGCACTCGCACGCACGCACTCACACGCACTCACACACGCACTCACACGCACTCACACGCACTCACACGCACACACTCACACGCACTCACACGCACACACACTCACACACGCACTCACACACACGCACACACACTCACTTACACGCACTCACACACACTCACGCACACACACACACGCACACACTCACACGCACTCACTCACACGCACTCACACACTCACACGCACTCACTCACACGCACTCACACACACGCACTCACACTCACACGCACGCACTCACACTCACACGCACTCACACGCACGCACTCACACTCACACGCACTCACACACGCACTCACACTCACGCACGCACTCACTCGCACGCACACACTCACATGCACGCACTCACACGCACACACATTCACACACACTCACACGCACTCACACTCACACACACTCACACGCGCACGCACGCACGCACACACACATACACACACATACACACTCGCTCGCACACGCACTCACACGCACGAACTGGTCGTCGCAGCCGAGTTCGTCGTGCACGTCGCTAGGCACTGCACGAGCTGGTGCGCTGTGTGTCAACATCGCCACTGGGGAGACAAAGGCGGCCGGGCGTGGTGCTCACCACGCAGCCCCTCGTGTGTGTCTGTGCGTTACTCGCTAACGTCACTTGCCCCGACAGCCTGTTAAGGCTATACTGGGGATCTTTATCTTTGGGGAGTTCAAAGAAATTAAAGAGCTAAATGCCATTTGAGCATTTTCCATTCGTTACTTAAACAATGGGTGCCGGGCGGGCGGTGTGTGGGTAATGGGTGCCACTGAAGTGGGGTGGTGCTGGTGGTGACTGGTTGACCCTCTGTTAACACGCCACTGCTGCAGCCAGGAATGGGGGGGGGGGTCTCGGACAGTCCCAGCTCGGACTGGGTGGGGGGGGGGACGCGGTTATTCATCTTTCGGGCAAACAGGAAATATGTTTCCCGAAACCCCTTTTATGGCCCTTAGAAATTGTAAACAGAGCGTACGCGCGCGCGTGTCTTCCACTCGGCGTGTATATTTATCATGACGGATTCACGCGGGACACTTTTCATCCATTAATGTTTTAAATGAAAAAAAATATTTTTCCTCTTTTTCCTCTTCTTCTTCAATTAGCAAGGTCTGGCTACGTACGGTGCGAAAGAAGTTCAACATGCGAGTCCATTATTTTCGATAAACGGCGAACGTCTTCAAAATCCAACAACAGCGATTTGTGACGCGACATTGCACAAGTCGCGTCCATGCGTGCTGCTGTCCTTAGAACTCGTGACGACTCACAATATGGTTTCACGTTAAATTTCGATTTAAAGCTTTCGTGACTGCAGGGATTCATCTTCTTGGTTCTTTCGGTAAAGTCACGTAGAAGGGAAATAATAAAACAATAAAACATAATAAAATAATTCTCACGACGTTTCGGCCACAACGCAAGCAGCCGTCCTCAGGTGAAGACCAGGTCAGAGACGCTGTCTCCCCGACAGACCTGGTCTTCACCTGAGGACGGCTGCTTGCGTTGTGGCCGAAACGTCGTGATAATAATTTTATTATTTATTATTGTTTATTTTTTATTATTTCCCTTTTACGTGACTTTACCTAAAGAACCAAGAAGATGGTTTCACGTTATTCACGAGATGCCGTCTTGTATCCACGTACATTGCGGCTTGCGAAATATTGAGTTGCTTACCGAGTTCGAAGCGAACGGCACTTGCATGTTATTTTGGTTGCCTACCCCAGGTCTGGAAGAAGGTACTTGTGACCGACTTACGTCTTGGAAGACGAGGTGGGAATACCCACACTTTACACCACCACCACCAAAGACAAAGATCACCCGTATAGCCTTTAACAGACTGTTGGGGCAAGTGCTGCTAGTGCGTAGCACCCGTGAATGTCCGTCACCTGTGGCACACGAGGGGCCGGGTGGGCCACGCGTCACGCTCGGCCGCCATTGTGTCTCCCGCGTGGCGATGTCGACTTGCCGATCACAGAGCAACCCTGGCGTCGCTGGCCCGTGTATACGTCACGGTGGGTGGGGTGGGGGAGGGTGGGGAGGGTGGGGAGGGTGAGGTTGGTGGGTAGGGGTGGGTATGGTGGGGTGGGTGGGTGTGGTGGGGTGAGGTGGGTGTGGTGGGTGGTTGGGTGCGGTTGGTGGGTGGGTGGTTGGGGTGGGTGGGGTGGGTGGGGAGGGTGGGTGGGGTGGGTGGGGTGGGTGGGTGTGGTTGGTGGGTGGGTGGGGAGGGTGGTGTGGGTGGGTGGGTGGGGAGGGTGGTGTGGGTGGATGGGTGGGGAGGGTCGGTGGGTGGGGTGGGTAGGGTGGGCGTGGTGGGTGGGTGGGGTGGGTGGGTGTGGTGGGTGGTGAGGGTGTGGTAGGGTGGGTGTGGTGGGTGGGTGGGTGTGGTGGGTGGGTGTGGTGAGTGAGGTGGGTGAGGTTGGTGGGTGGGTGGGGAGTGTGGGTGCGGTTGGTGGGTGGATGGGGTGGGTTGGTGGGTGGGTAGGGTAGGGTGGGTGGGGAGGGTGGGTGGGTTTGGTGGGTGCGGTGGGTGGGTTGGGTCGGGTGGGTGGTGTGGGTGGTTGAAATTCGAGAACACTGCACCGTTTTCGCCTGCCACTCCGAGAGATGGAAGCGAACCGGTAACCTCTGGATTTCAAGTCCAGTGAACCGACCATCAACACCACAGTGGTAGCTTCAATAATAATACAATGTAACTGAACGTCATCAGTGTTGTGGCAAACATTGGTCTCAGTCGGCTTAAACATGACGCCTGGTGTTGGTGATCAACACGCGCCTATTGACTTGTTTTCTCCTCCTCCTCCTCTCTCTCGACATTGTGCTGCTGTATGGCAGAGACGTCTCAATGTGCTCCATGGATGGCCGTGCCCTTGCACAGCTGCAAATTAGAAAAAAACAAATCTTGATTTGAAGCTTTCGTGACTGCAGGAATCCATACTCTTTGGTTCTTTCGGTAAAGTCACGTAGGTAGAAAATAAAATAAATCACGACGTTTCGATTGCAACACGAGCAATCATCATCAGGTGGGAAAACCACAGCAAGAATTTTTTTTGGAAAATAAACGCAACGAAAGGCCGTCTCTTCATTCCACCCATCCCCACTCCCCCAACAAAGAGCAGGGAAGGGGGGGGGGAAGAATGAATAAATAAATATAAACTTAGCAAGCGCCGAAGTGTACGAGTCGGTGGCGATGTTTACGAAACGTGTGGAACGGCGTTTTGTCTTCGCGTACGATTCTGTGGCGATAAGGCACGAAAAGCGTGGACGGTGTTTGCCCTGCGGTCTTCCGCTCACATTTATTGGTGCTGAGCGGTGGACGGGCAAAAAAAAATTAAGAATAAAAAAAAAAAGAGAATCATCATCATCATCATCATCATCGTTTGCCTCCGTCGGTTATGGCACGAACTTGAACCCAGACTCGGCTACGTACGGTGCAAAAGAAGTGCAACATAGGCGACAAGCACACACACAGAGAGAGATTCTTAATCGCGTCCGCCTATAGGGAGGGTTGCCGTGGGTGCAAGGGTCAAGCGCCAGTGGGTCGTTAACCTTTCAAGGAAGAAGAGGAAGAGTAGTAAGAAGGAGGAGACATGATTTCGTTTGTTTTTGTCTTTGACCGACAGAGTCGTAGAGCCACGTCACACGCCGCAGAGCCACTTGAGCACAGACACAGCGAGTACACAGCAGAGCGACAACAACAACAATCTGACTAATACACAACAACAACCTGATTCATACACAACAACAACAACCTGAATCTAGAACAACAACAACATCCTGACTCATACACAACAACAACAATCTGACTCATGAACAACAACAACAAAAACCTGACTCATGAACAACAACAACCTGACTCATACACAACAACAACCTGACTCATACACAACAACAACCTGACTCATACACAACAACAATCTGACTCATGAACAACAACCTGACTCATACACAACAACAACAACCGGAGTCATACACAACAACAACCTGACTCATACACAACAACCTGACTCATACACAACAACAATCTGACTCATGAACAACAACCTGACTCATAAACAACAACAACAATCTGACTCATACACAACAACAACCTGACTCATACACAACAACAACAACAACCTGACTCATACACAAAAACAACAACAATCTGATTAATAAACAACAACAACAACCTGACTCATACACAAAAACAACAACAATCTGAGTCATACACAACAACAACAACCTGACTCATACACAACAACAACAACATCCTGACTCATACACAACAACAACAACAACCTGACTCATACACAACAGCTGATGGAATACACAGCGGCTATCTGGTTCCCCCCACCGCTAAGTTGAATCTTTAAACACATTGTCCTGCGGAGGGAGCTGGTAGGAACGTTGGGTTGCTCGGTCAATGGCCAGGGTCAACGGCGGCGTGGTGTATTCCGCAAATATGGCCGACTGTGAGGGCGGGCACAAGCCGGCGTGAGTAGGTTAAACGTTGAGTTTTATAAGGGCACCACGGGGTGACCAGCCCCTCCCCACCCAGCCCCACCCCTCCCACCCCCCACCCAGCCCCACCCTCCCCACCCAGCCCCATCCCTCCCACCCCACCCAGCCCCTCCCCACCCTCCCCACCCAGCCCCTCCCCACCCTCCCCTCCCCACCCAGCCCCTCCCTCCCCACCCGGCCCCACCCTCCCCACCCTCCCCTCTCCACCCAGCCCCACCCCTCCCATTTTTGGATGCACGACAGACGGACGGACACAATAATCCCCTGTGGGCTGGTGTAACCAGGAGGTTCCTACCAGTACAACGCAGTTTGTGACTGTTGAACATTTTGTAGTCACCAAAATATTCTACAGTGACCCCATCCCCTGCCATATTTAACCAATTATCTTAATCTTAAATGACGTCTAAGATGATCTACGTTAAATAATATTCAAACAAACTTAAAAAAAAAACACGCTTTAATGAAATGTACCGTACTAGTAATGGAAGAACTCCACGACTCCAGGAAGTGGCCCCGAGGCTTGCCATAACGTAAGGGACCGTGGTGATTTACAGCCAACGTCAGTTGAGCGTGGACAATTAGACCCAAGCTGAAACATAACATATAAAAAAGATTGTTTAAAAGTATTTTTTATTTTAATGATAGAATATAGTATTGTCATCAGTATGACATAAGTATACCAACTTGGCAGTCGATACCACATTGGGAAGTGGGTTAAAATTGAGTTACAAGATTTGAGGATACAACAGCAACAGAGTGAGTAAATAGAAAGTGGTAAAAAAACATTTTTATTTTTTATGATAGAATATAGTATTGTCATTAATATGACATACGTATACCAAGTTTGCAGTCGATAGCACATTGGGAAGTGGGTTAAAATTGAGTTACAAGATTTGAGGGTACAACAACGAAAACGACGACGACAACAACGACAACAACGACAACAACAACGACGACAACAACAAAAACAACAACGACAACAACAACAACAGATCTTCTTGGTTCTTTCGGTAAAGTCACGTAGAAGGGAAGTAATTAAATAATACAAATAAAACATAATAAAATAATTTCGATTTAAAGCTTTCGTGACTGCAGGGATTCATCTTCTTGGTTCTTTCGGTAAAGTCACGTAGAAGGGAAGTAACAAAATAATAAAAATAAAACATAATAAAATAATTTTTATTATTTTATTACTTCTCTTCACCGTGACTTTACCGAAAGAACCAAGAAGATGAATCCCTGCAGTCACGAAAGCTTTAAATCGAAAAGAAAAACAACAGAGTGGGTTAAATGAAAGCGTGTAATAAAACAAAGACTCAGAGTCGCGGGCTGCCGACCTCTGGGCTCACGGCATTACCAGTGCCGGGTTCAAACTGCGGAGGTCCGAAGACAAATAGAAGGGAAGGACTTACGGAGGCATTATTACATATCGCTAAATAATTAATGAAGTTATCAAACATTTCTCTTCTTGGTTCTTTCGGTAAAGTCACGTAGAATGGAAATAATAAAATAATAAAATAAAACATAATAAAATAATTCTCACGACGTTTCGGCCACAACGCAAGCAGCCGTCCTCAGGTGGAGAACAGGTCTGTCGAGAAGACAGAGTCTGAAACATAATAAAATAATACTTCAGACGCTGTCTTCTCGACAGACTTGTTCTCCACCTGAGGACGGCTGCTTGCGTTGTGGCCGAAACGTCGTGAGAATTATTTAATTATGTTTTATTTTTTATTATTTTATTATTTTCATTCTACGTGACTTTACCGAAAGAACCAAGAAGATGAATCCCTGCAGTCACGAAAGCTTTAAATCGAAAATTATCAAACATTTATTTGTGATTTTTTTTCTACTTCTACCTACGTGACTTTACCGAAAGAACTAAAGAGTATGGATTACTGCAGTCGCGAAAGCTTCAAATCAGGATTGAAACATTTATTTTTCACTATGGGAACCTCATTTGCCAGCAAAAATATGATAATTGGTTCTTTACCCTTCTATCTGGCAACAAAACTGACACCTTTTTACAAGGAGTCATGTTTGCATAGACCGCAATACCTGCAGTCATAATACAAACAAAAGACATAACTCTGATAATGTGCACTGTCCTTGAAGTTGATTGGTCCACACCCGAGACAGCTTTCCTTAGAGCCTAGTCTCATATGTTGCCAGATAGAAGGGTAAAGAACCAATTATCATTTATTTTTCATTTCGTCGCCCGCAAATCGCTCGCTTCACTCATCTTTTCAATCGAACGAAGAAATAAGTATAACCCGTAAAAACAAAGTTTTTCACTCTAAATCCTTTATATGCGTGGCGGCTAGAGTCCTCTCGTCCTCTGGGCTTGAGATGGCTGCCACCTATGGGTCAGATGATTGTCTGCAGTATTAAACAATTGGTAATTAAATATTTAATTTGTTTTCCCTAAACAGTGTAAAATTTTGGAATTTTTTTCACGAACATTAATTGTCTCGCACAACGAGTCTGTGTGCAAAATGTTAGCTTGATTGGATCATGGGAAGTGGGTTAAAAAACGACCGAAAGATTTGCACGGTCGTAAGCAAGCAGGCAAGCAAGCATGCGAACTTAATATAAAGGATAAAAAAACCACCTTCCCCCATCTTCAGCTGCTGCGGAAAATAAAAAGTGCACGAAATGTTCTCGTCCTAACTCAAACACAACAGCGCAATCGCAAACACGACATAATTGCGCGTACAATGATAATTCAAATCATTTGACAATAATTGCAAACACAACAACAGCAACAGTAGCAAAACATTCGGAAGGCTGGTCAACAAAAAATAAAAAAAATTCTGGCCTGGACTTTTGCAGCTGTTTTAGACTAATTTCAGGGTGCTGATTCCAGATCTGATCTCAGATTTGCTCTATCACATCTCATTTTCAAGCTATCGGCATAGTGTGTTTATAATATCATTTTATGTAGATATCCACATTTATTTAATATTTTTCTTCTGTAGTTTTGATTGAAAATTCAATATTTGATATCTCAAAAACCTGATGTGATGGACAAAAAATGATACCAGATTTGGAATCAGCACCCCAAAATTACATTAAACCCGTTGGAATACCTTATACCAGAAAAAGTGTGTTGACCAGTGTCATTCAAATCATTCGACAATTATTGCAAACACAACAACAGCAGCAGCAGCAGCAGAAAAAGTTCAGAAGGCCGCGCTCCTGTTGCTCAGCAAGTTGGCGCGGCGCGGGACACTTGCAGGAGCTGCGCCTTTCGCCGCTGTCGACCCTCCCGGCTGTGGTCTGGTGCACGAATCGAGAGCCCTTTGACCCTTGCGACAAGAAGCGAATCTCGTGTGAGGAGGCTCCCGTGCCCTCGGAGTGCGCTCCGAACGCGGCGAGATCAGAGCTCGACTCCAGCTCCCGGCCGCCGACACCGCAGACAATTTTCCCGGAGCGATCCTGGGCCTCCTACCGGACCTCAAATGGGCACAATTTGCACACACTGGGATATTTGCACAGGGTTGGTGTACGGTGATTTTTTTCGGCAATATTTTGCTGTCTTTTCTTGGATTTTCTGTTTTGCACTTAGTCACATAGTCACTTTAAGACGTTTTTTGTTCGTGTTTTCGTTTTTTGTTTGTTGCGGTTGCACCCGATTCAAGAGCCGAATGGCTTACAGGGCTATACCTAATCAATGAACTTGAACTTGATGCGATGTGCAAACACAATTGGCACGAGAGAGACAAAGGCGGGCGTGCGTGCGTGGTGCTGGCCACCCACCACTCCCTCCTCGTGTGCCTTTGTTGGCTCTCGCTGAACAGCACTTGCCCCAACAGTCTGTATTGAGGCTATACCGGAAGGGGGGGGGGGCATCTTTGCCTTTGTGTACATTCCGCGTGGTTTGTGTATTGCTGTACAACAAATAATTTCGGAAAAATGAGTTTTAAATGAGTCGGTTAGTTCCTCGCATTATGCAAATGCGCCGTGTTTATCCAGCGAAGGATGTTTAGCGCTGGAATTATTAAAGATGATTGCCGTGTTTACGCGACGGTTGTGTCACATGAGCCCCCCCCCCCCAACAGAGATGATTGCCCGGAATGAGGAGCCATCGTCCGCTGACCATGCAGAGAACTCACGCCACAACATAAAGGTAATGCCGCCGCCACCCCGCGTAGCCTCGACGGACTCTCAGGGGCAAGTGCTGTCTGCGAGCAGCACCTGGCTGGGTGGCCGGCACCGCGCCCTGCATCCCTTTGTCTTCCAGGTACTCATTTGAGGCTGAGTCGACCTAGGGGAGGCCTAGGAGGAACCCCTCTTGCCCAGCGATGAATAACGGCTCACAGGATGACTTTGACCCAACGTTGCACGTGTCCGTGGAAGATGACGATCAACATTATCGTTAGCCATGAACTATCCACTGATGTATGAATTATATTATAAACATGACTGTCGCCCATGGTCACGGTCCGCAGATGTAACGATCCTGCAGCCCGTGCTGCTGCCGTGACTCCGTCTCCACTGTGGTCGTGTGGGTGGGGTGGTGAGTGGGTGGGTGGTGAGTGGGTGGTGTGGTGGGTGGGTGGGTGGTGAGTGGGTGGTGTGGTGGGTGGGTGGGGTGGTGAGTGGGTGGGTGGTGTGGTGAGCGGGTGGGGTGGTGAGTGGGTGGGTGGTGTGGTGGGTGGGTGGGGTGGTGAGTGGGTGGGTGGTGAGTGGGTGGTGTGGTGAGTGGGTGGTGTGGTGGGTGGGTGAGGTGGTGAGTGGGTGGTGTGGTGGGTGGGTGGTGTGGTGAGTGGGTGGGGTGGTGAGTGGGTGGGTGGTGAGTGGGTGGTGTGGTGAGTGGGTGGGGTGGTGAGTGGGTGGGTGGTGAGTGGGTGGGGTGGTGAGTGGGTGGGATGGTGAGTGGGTGGGTGGCGTGGTGAGTGGGTGAGTGGTATGGTGAGTGGGTGAGTGGGTGGTGTGGTGAGTGGGTGGTGTGGTGAGTGGGTGGGTGGCGTGGTGAGCGGGTGGGGTGGTGAGTGGGTGGGTGGTGTGGTGAGCGGGTGGGGTGGTGAGTGGGTGGGTGGTGTGGTGAGTGGGTGGTGTGGTGAGTGGGTGGTGTGGTGAGTGGGTGGGTGGTGTGGTGAGTGGGTGGGTGGTGTGGTGAGTGGGTGGGGTGGTGAGTGGGTGGGGTGGTGAGTGGGTGGGGTGGTGAGTGGGTGGGTGGTTGGGTGGTGTGGTGAGCGGGTGGGTGGTGGGTGGTGTGGTGAGTGGGTGTGTGGTGAGTGGGTGGTGTGGTGAGTGGGTGGTGTGGTGAGTGGGTGGTATGGTGAGTGGGTGGGTGGTGAGTGGGTGGGTGGTGTGGTGTGGTGAGTGGGTGGTGTGGTGAGTGGGTGGTGTGGTGAGTGGGTGGGTGGTGAGTGGGTGGTGTGGTGAGTGGGTGGTATGGTGAGTGGGTGGGTGGTGAGTGGGTGGTGTGGTGAGTGGGTGGTGTGGTGAGTGGGTGGGTGGTGAGTGGGTGGTGAGTGGGTGGGTGGTGAGTGGGTGGTGTGGTGAGTGGGTGGCGTGGTGAGTGGGTGGGTGGCGTGGTGAGTGGCTGGGTGGTGTGGTGAGTGGCTGAGTGGTTTGTGAGTGGGTGGGTGGTGTGGTGAGTGGCTGGGTGGTGTGGTGAGTGGCTGGGTGGTGTGGTGAGTGGCTGGGTGGTTTGGTGAGTGGCTGGGTGGTTTGGTAAGTGAGTGGTTGGGTGGTGAGTGGCTGGGTGGTGTGGTGAGTGGCTGGGTGGTGTGGGGAGTGGGTGGGTGGTATGGTGAGTGGGTAGGTGGTGTAGTGAGTGGGTGGGTGGTGTGGTGAGTGGGTGGTGTGGTGAGTGGGTGGTGTGGTGAGTGGGTGGGTGGTGTGGTGAGTGGGTGGTTGAGTGGTGAGTGGGTGGGTGGTATGGTGAGTGGGTGGTGTGTGGTGTGGTGAGTGGGTGGGTGGCTTGGTGAGTGGGTGGTTGAGTGGTGAGTGGGTGGGTGGTGTGGTGAGTGGGTGGTTGAGTGGTGAGTGGGTGGGTGGTGTGGTGAGTGGGTGGTGTGGTGAGTGGGTGGGTGGTGAGTGGGTGGTGTGGTGAGTGGGTGGTATGGTGAGTGGGTGGGTGGTTATGGTGAGTGGGCGGTGTAGTTAGTGGGTTAGTGGGAGGGTGGGTGGTGTGGTGGGTGGGTGGTGTAGTGAGTGGGTGGTGTGGTGGGTGGGTGGGTGGTGTGGTGAGTGGGTGGTGTGGTGAGTGGGTGGGTGGTGTAGTGAGTGGGTGGGTGGTGTGGTGAGTGGGTGGGTGGTGTGGTGAGTGGCTGGGTGGTTTGGTGAGTGGCTGGGTGGTGTGGTGAGTGGCTGGGTGGTTTGGTGAGTGGGTGGTTGAGTGGTGAGTGGCTGGGTGGTGTGGTGAGTGGCTGGGTGGTGTGGTGAGTGGCTGGGTGGTGTGGTGAGTGGGTGGGTGGTGTGGTGAGTGGTGGTGTGGTGGGTGGGTGGTGTGGTGAGTGGGTGGGTGATATGGTGAGTGGTGGGTGGTGTGGTGGTGAGTGGGTGGGTGGCGTGGTGAGTGGGTGGGTGTTATGGTGAGTGGTTGGGGGGTGTGGTGAGTGGGTGGGTAGTGTGGTGAGTGGGTGGTGTGGTGAGTGGGTGAGTGGGTGGGTGGTTGGGTGGTGTGGTGAATGGGTGGGTGGTGTGGTGGGTTGGTGGTGTGGTGGGTGGGCAATGTGGTGAGTGGGTGGGTGGTTTGTTGAGTGGGTGGGTGGTATGGTGAGTGGGTGGGTGGTGTGGTGAGTGGGTGGGTGGTATGGTGAGTGGGTGGGTGGTGTGGTTAGTGGGTGGGTGGTTGGGTGAGTAGGTGGTTGGGTGGTTGGGTGAATGCGTGGTTGGGTGGTTGGGTGAGTGGGTGGTTGAGTGAGTGGGTGGTTGGGTGAGTGGGTGGGTGTTGTGCTGAGTGGGTGGGTGGTGTGGTGAGTGGGTGGGTGGTTGGGTGAGTGGGTGGTTGGGTTGTTGGGTCAGTGCGTCGTTGGGTGAGTGCGTGGTTGGGTGAGTGAGTGGGTGGTTGGGTGAGTGGGTGGTTGGGTGGTTGGGTGAGTGGGTGGTTGAGTGAGTGTGTGGGTGGGCGGGCGGCGCGCTCTGTGCCCATCAGCTGAAGGGCTTCTCGAGTCGCCACGAGGGGCGAATTTCAGACCCCGAGGCGCGCGGGGTCACGCGGGTCACGTGGGGTCACGCGGGGTCACGCGGGGTCACGCGCAGGTAAAGGCTGCCTCCCTCCCACGTGCCGTGCGGGACGGGCCCGGCACCGTCTGCCTGTCTGTCGTTCTTCTATCCATCTGTCTATCTGTTCATCTGTCTGTCGTGCTATCTTCCTTCCTGTGTGTCCGCCGGTTCATCTGTGTGTTTGTCTCTGCTCCGGTCTCTCTGCCCATCAGTCTCTCTGTTCGTCCTTCTATCTATCTGTCCGTCTGTTCATCGGGCTATCTGTCTGTCCGTCCATCATGCCTATCCATCGCTCTGTCTGTCCGCACACCCACTCCGTCTGTCGATCGGTGTGGAGCTAATATAATTTCTGCTGCTAGGCTGGCTTGGAGTAGAGATGAACGGCGTAAGGCACTACCACTGGAGTACAGGGAACGCCTATCGTGAGGACAAAGCAAGGCGCGGTGCCAAGATCATTCCCGGAACAACGGCGTTCAGGAACAGCTGCCGAGGTGAAGCCTCGTGACTTGAGCCCCTCTAGGCCCGGCCAATGAGCAAACAGGAACAACAACGCAAAGACAAAGATGCCCCGTGTAGCCTCATACAGAGTGTTGGGGCAAGTGCCGTCAGCAAGCGCCAATGAAGGCTGACACGGCACACGAGGTGGCGGGTGGCGAACACCACGCCCCTTGCCGGCCGCCTTTGTCTCCCCAGTGGCGACGCTTACTGCACATCGCACCATGTACTCACTTGAGGCTGAGTCGACCTAGAGGAGGCCCAGAAACGGTTCAGATAATCGTCGCCGGTGTTGGCCGTGAGCGGGACACGGACTCGGGTCGCTGGGTTCGTAGCGCAAGCGCGCAAACAACTGCACTCACAAAGACAAAGATCCCCCGTATAGCCTTAACGCACTTTGAGGGCAAGTGCTGTCAGCGAGCAGCTATGAAGGCCGGAGCGCCACACGAAGGGGTGGGTAGCCGGCACCGCGTTTCTTTCGAAGCGCTTTGTGTGCCAAGGTTGGCCTCCATCCCCCGCCACGGTTGGCTTAGAACGTTCGGTGTCGAAAGAAGTTCAACATGCCGCCCCCCTCCCTCCCGATACGTTCCATTCATTGGCTACCACATTCTGATGAGCTCCCCCCCCTCTCCTCCCCCCCTCAACTTGCATTTAAGGGATTACATCTTGAATCCTTGCCTCACTTGATGCAGCAAATCTGGCTGTGATGGTCCCACCTGATGACGGAGACTTGTGTTGCCTCCGAAACGTCGTGATTTTTATTTTATTTTACTTTTATTAATTGTAATGCTTTACCTACGTGACTTTACCGAAAAAAACCTAAGAATATGCCTACGTGCCCGACCGCCTTTGTCTCCCCAGTGGCGATGCACTCACACTCACAGACACACAAACACGCAGACAGGCCAGACTCGGGTCCATGGTCCGTAAATCCCTTTATTTAAGCAGGTTGCATCTGCGGTAGCAAGAATATCGATTTGCATGGGAGGGTGAGGGGGGGGAGGGGGTCGATTTGAATACTTCACAAATATATAAACAAGAAAACTGACGACAATAACTTACCCACTAAACAATTACGAGGGCACATTTAAACACGAACCGAACACTGCTGCTCCCCGTCTACACGTTCCCCGCTTTTGCGGAGTGCACCAAGCGGTCACAGAGTCATTGATGGAGGGTGTGGGGGGGGGGGGGGTCCCTACACCAACGCTTGCCTCTCGCCATCGCTCGCCAAACCCTCCCTTCTTAGCGTGACCACCACCACCACCAACAACAACAACAACAACAAAATAAAAAATCACCACTGAACGTGCCGCCACCACCACCGCATCGGATCGCAGACGTTCGAGCCAGCTCGCTACTCGGATGGGTGACAGCCACAACCAAAGACAAAGACCCCCCCCCCCCACGTGTAGCCTTCACGAGCTGTTGGGGCAAGTGCTGTTAGCGAGCGCCTATGAAGGCCTGCACGGCACACGAGGGAGTGGCTGGCCAACACCCTCACGCCCGACCACCCTTTGTCTCACCAGTGGCGATGATGTTGACTACACACCGCACCAGATGCTCATTTGAGGCCGAGTCGACCTAGGGGGAGGCCCTGGACCGGTTCAAGTATTTGTCACCGGTGTTGGCCGTGAGCGGGAATCGAACTCGGGTGGCCGGGTTCGCAGCGTAGCGCTGACCGCCACGCGGTGTTGTGTGCGTCCGTGGTGCCGCGTTGAGCCGCGGGTTTCAGCCGTTCCCTTCGCCCACGCCGAATCAAACTCCTCGTTCGCTCGTAACAGAACTGGCAAAAAATACAAAAAAATTCCCTCCCCCCCCCATCCCATCCTAATGTAGCGGAACTCTCTTGGACAACCCCCCCCCCCACCCGGCGTCTCGAGATTCAGTGATCGATGGCTTTTTTTTCTGGGTAAATAATTCGCGTCGTTGTTGTTGTTGTCGCTTTTTGCGTGCGCTCAACACACCCGGCGCAACACGAAGTGAATGGAATGTTCCATTGTGAAACTGATAGTGATCTATACTCTTAGGTTTTTTCGGTAAAGTCACGTAGGTAAGAAATGAAATTACTAAAAGTCATAATAGAAATAAAGTAAAATAATTATTTATATTTTACTTTTAGTAATACATTTTTTTACCTACGTGAATTTACCGAAAACACCTAAGAGTATGAATCCTTGCAGTCACGAAAGCTTCAAATCTGATAGTGATCTCCCCCCCACCACTCGGCCCAACTCAACATAAATGGCACAATGCATGGATGGGTGTGGGGGTCTATGGCAGGGTCTTCCAAAATGACAGTCCTCGCGACCCACACTGCACACGCCAGATGATTGTTAAACACGTGAGACCTGCTAAGCAAGTGACGCTGTCTGCGTTAATCGAGCCAATTTCAATTAACATTCACACATCAGCGTGCGTGTCCGTGTTCCGCGTGTGTGTACGCGTGCTACGCAGACACCGTCAATTGATTGACGCGTCACGTGGGACGTGTTTAACAATCATCGGGCGCGTGCAGCGCGGATCGAGTGAATTCGCATTTGAATGGAGAGTCGTTCTGGCCAACGCGGTAAGACTGCGCGTGGCGGTGGCTGGTGGAGCGCGGGTCCTGGAGTTTGGGAACTTTTCCCTCCGCGGACAGAGGTCAATTGCATAAAATCACGGGCAGTGACGGGTCTCCCCCTTCGTTCGCGATGCCAAATGATCCTGACCGCGAGCCGGCGGCGTTGCGGGTGATGCCCATCAAAGCTTGCTAGCTCGAATCCGCCGATCGCTGTCCGTCCGACCCTGTGCCACGTTCGAGGGTTTTGCTGCACGGCCGAGTGGATCAAGAGCATTGGAGACGGTGCACAGGCCGATGAGCCGTCGGCCCCCGTCTATCTCGACGGGCCGTGCAAAACAAAAAAAACCGCGTGCGGCATCGACCAGCGCCGTTGTGGTTTCTCCACTGACGCCTTAAATCGAAATCGGCCCCGGCGTCAAAAGGAAAAAAAACCGCCATCGAGTACAACGAAGCGAAGAGAAAGGCTTAGCCGTGCAATGTCTTGCTCGCATCACTGCTGGTAAAATAATAAAGTTTTATTTTATTTGACCAGATAAGGCCACACTTGGCTGCGTAGTTATTTTTCAGAAGCAACCTGGCTATCACAAATGAACGAAGTGGCTTATCATCATCACGTGGAAATGTCTAGCAGCCAAATACTCTAAAGGCGCGGTGTTGAGTCTAAATGTGCAGGGGAAAACCGGAGGACCCGGAGAAAAATCGACGCGACCACGGAAAGAGAGAGACATCGCAACACTCCAAATATACAGCAGCAGGCGGTCAGGGTCGGGATCGTAGCCCACGACCTCCTGCGTACCGGGCGTGGTAGTGAACACCTCGTTACTGCGACACTCAATGACCTGGCGGGGAAGGGGCCTTCATCAGAGAGATATCGACAGAGAAAGGCCCTTTCCAGGTTTTCCAGCCACACGTTAAACGCAATCCATTGATTTGGCTGCGAACATCTTAATATACAGGGTAACTGCAGAGCTTGGCCAGTTGTTGGTTGAGCTGGCCCCTCACCGCGGCGCGCAGCGTTACAAGGTTGGCATTGTTCCTATTATTATTTTTATTGTATTTGGCCTCTTCTTCCCTATTGGTCAGACGTCTTGGAAGAAGAGTTGGGGAGTGCCCACACTTCACCACACCGCACGAGACCTGCAGTTCGACTGAACTGAGGTGGGATGCGTTTCTACTGCTGTGCGAACACGGGGGGTTGGTGGAGGTTCTTCCGGCAGCAGTGGCTTGAGCAAAGTAATTGCAGGGCTGCGCCTTCAGCTTTACGTTACGATGATGCACTTACATTTGAATAATTTGGCATCCGCTTAAAATTTTTGTGTTCACGGAATTGTGTGTGTTTGTATGAAAGCGATACAATAAAAATAATGTCGTTGTTTGACCCCAAGGTTAGATTTGGTTTGTTGGTGGTGGATAGAGACAGAGAGAGGGAGAGACCCAGAGCCATCATCCGAACAAGAAAACTCGAGAACTTTCCGACCAAAGTGTCCACGTTATCTCTCATGTGCACACAAACATATGTTCTTTCACGCTAAACGTATTAAGTTGAATAAAAGAAAAAAAAAACACCCAATCGAACGTAAAAAAAACATACAGAACGCCTGCAACTTAAACAAAATCTTCTTGGTTCTTTCGGTAAAGTCACATAGAAGGGAAATAATAAAATAATAAAAATAAAACATAATAAAATACAATTCTCACGACGTTTCGGTCACAACGCAAGCAGCCGTCCTCAGGTGAATAACAGGTCTGTCGGAAAGACAGCGTCTGAATGAACACCACCAGGCTTGGCAGCGTATATTTGTCAAGGCGCCCTTCCCTCTCTAACCCAGCTTAAATATACGCTGCCAAGCTTGGTGGTGTTCATTCAGACGCTGTCTTTCCGACAGACCTGGTCTCCACCTGAGGACGGCTGCTTGCGTTGTGGCCGAAACGTCGTGAGAAATTGTATTTTATTATGTTTGATTTTTTTATTTTATTATTTCCCTTCTCCGTGACTTTACCGAAATAAGCAAGAAGATGAATCCCTGCAGTCACGAAAGCTTTACATCGAAAAATTAAACAAAATCATCGCAAAGCGTGACCCATTAAAAACGACGAGTAGCAACGGGCGGCACATTCAACAGGTATCACAACAGAGTTGTACAAAAAAACACACGAGATAAGATTCATCTCTCGAAACCAAAAAAATACAACATCGTCGCGTTTGGCTTCAAAAAAACCCTTCATTTCTTTTTTTTTATGTAACTATAAGAGCAACTCGTCTCTTGCGTGTGTCACATTTTCATGGCTATTTTGGTCCTAAAATGAATGCTCTGCATCCATCGCTTTAAAACGTACGGTGCGAAAGAAGTTCAACATCGTACATACAAGAAGGGGGGAAGGGGGGGGGGGGAGATGGGGGCGCCACATCCGAGCGATCAGTTGCGTGCAACTATTGAATTGCAAGCCGAGTTGCGAGCGGTTGCGCAACCACGATCATCTCGGCAGCGATCCGAGACTCAGCGAATCGGCTTCATGCGCAATTGCTCGCAACCACGGGCGTGGACAGTGGACAAAGCAGTTGCAGGCGATTAAGTTGCGTGGTCTCGGTTGCTCGACGTTTGGCCCCCGAAGTTTCAACTGAAATGCCGTGCAACTTATCAGCCGAGCGAAGAAGCAACACAGCTTTTGGTTTCACACACCACGTGATGTGCGCACGTGATGTGTGCACACGTGTGTGTGTGTGTGTGCGTGCCGACCGTATTCTTCTTGTTATAAGATGCACCCGCTCCCCAAACCCTACCCACCTCCCTCACTCCTTGTGTGTGTGTTGTAATGTAGTGTGTGTGTGTTGTAATGTAGTGTGTGTGTGTGGTAATGTAGTGTGTGTGTTGTAATGTAGTGTGTGTGTTGTAATGTAGTGTGTGTGTCGTAATGTAGTGTGTGTGTGTGGTAATGTAGTGTGTGTGTTGTAATGTAGTGTGTGTGTTGTAATGTAGTGTGTGTGTGTTGTCATGTAGTGTGTGCGTGTTGTAATGTAGTGTGTGTGTCGTAATGTAGTGTGTGTGTGTTGTAATGTAGTGTGTGTGTGTTGTGATGTAGTGTGTGTATGTTGTAATGTAGTGTGTGTGTGTGTTGTAATGTTTTGTGTGTGTTGTAATGTAGTGTGTGTTGTAATGTAGTGTGTGTGTCTTGTGTGTGTGTGTGTCTTGTAAGCGAGAGTGTGTGTGTTGTAATGTAGTGTGTGTGTGTTGTAATGTAGTGTGTGTGTGTGTTGTAATATAGTGTGTGTGTGTGGCTTGTGATCTAGTATGTGTGTTGTAATGTAGTGTGTGTCATTGTGTGTTTTGTGTGTGTGTCTTGTGTTTGTGTCTTGTGATCTAGTGTGTGTGTTGTAATGTAATGTAATGTGTGTGTGTGTTGTGTGTGTTGTAATGTAGTGTGTGTGTTGTGTGTGTGTTGCAATGTAGTGTGTGTGTGTGTTGTGTGTGTGTTGTAATGTAGTGTGTGTGTTGTGTGTGTGTTGCAATGTAGTGTGTGTGTTGTGTGTGTTGTAATGTAGTGTGTGTGTGTTGTGTATGTGTGTGTGTCTTGTGTGTGTGTGCGTAAAGCTGTCTTGTTCTCCGGAGCGACTCATCACCTGGGTAATACGGCACACGCACGACACGCACGCACGACACGCACGCGCGCTTGTGCATATACATACAGGGTGGGGGCTATGTATAGTTACGTACTGTATATATACACACACATACACCGCATAGCATATCCTATACCGTATATATACAGGGCGCTTCGAATTTTTTTTAAAAACACTTTTATGGGACTATCGTTTTCAATGGGAAAAATAACGGATAATACTACACTGTAACATGATTACAAATGTGATGTTAATAGCTTCAAAAAGCCACAGAGTCTCCACTCGCTCGCCCTCATCGTCAACTCGTGCCCTGGATTCATCTCCAGGTGGTCTCCATAGCACGGAGGCGGCGCGTTTATGGTGGTGTAGTTGTTGTTGCAAATTCATCCCGAGTGTTCACATTTTTTTGAAGCACCCTGTACGTGCAGAATCAATTCGCGCCTCTGCGTTGCATTTCCATTAACAATGATCGGGTGTACAATTAGAGCAGCGATGGCATACTCAACCCTCAAGCAAACGTCACCAGCAGCAGCTGAACTGTTATCTCCTCCCGATATCTTAATTACATTTATGCAAGTCGCCACATTTACATACTCGACAATTGGGGTTCTTATTAGATTTCTTCTTATTATGATTATCTTATATATATAAATGCCCCTGTGTTCCATCTCCCCAACCAGCCACTACTCGCAATTGATGCAAATAGACAACTCCCGTACCGAACTTTACAAAAACTTTCAAGGAAAATGAACGTGGATTCCTAACCTGGGATTTCATGTCCGTCCAGGGCTGAGCTCCTGAAAATATTGCCACGCCACCCATTGGCTGGGCTGCCGGGGGAGAGGGAGGATATTTGTGTGTGGGTGATGAGCAGCCAACCCAACCCCACCCCACCTCTCCACTCCCCCACGGTTAATACTTAATGAGAAATTAATGCCTCGATGCTTCCCTGTTATTGTGTCAAACGCATGTAATCAACAACAAATATCAACACTTTCGTCAATAATTTATCACTGTGTGGTCCTAACAGGAAAAAGGTAATATATAATATATGCGACGTTTCGGACAATGAGTCTTCTTTATAGGACGTACTATATGTATTGTATGTACTATGAAAAAGGACCATTGCTCCATACGTCATACACATTAAATATTTTTTCTCTTTCAAGGCCACATACACACAAAGTCTTTTTAATATTATCGGCGAAGCTGTCGAGTCGTATTGCTGTTGTTAACTGTGCATGCTTCACCACTGCCAACCCAGCAGCATCATCAGCAGCAGCAATCACCGACATAATTCATAGAAGACGTGTCACGTGCGCGTCTGCAAGAGCTCGCCATCGATTTTGCTGATTATTCTAAAGGCGCAGCGATGTCTCCGATTGTTCCAGACGGATCCTCTTTGTAAAGACGTCTCTAGAAAGACAAAGATCCCCCCCACACCGTATAGCCTCACCAGCCTGTTGGGGCAAGTGCTGTTAGCGAGCACCTAGGTATATAAACAAAGACAAAGATCCCCCATATAGCCTTAACAGACTGTAGGGGCAAGTGCTGTTAGCGAGCACCTATGAAGGTACACGAGGTGGTGGGTGGCCAGCACCACGCCCGACCGCCTTTGTCTCCCCAGTGGTGATGTTTACACACCGCACCAGGTACTCATTTGAGGCTTAGTAGACCTAGGGGAGGCCCAGGACCGGTTCAAATAATCGCCACTGGTGTTGGCCGTGAGCGGGAATCGAACTCGGGTCGCCGGGTTCATAGCGCAGCGCGCTAACCGCTACACCACCGCTCCCTAGGTGTATAAACACACACACGCGCACACGTGGGGCAATTGCAGTAACCGTCACCCAGCCTTCACGTGAGAGTTTCATCGCAGTTACCGCCTTCCCCGGATTATAAGACACATTTGCAAAACAAGTTTGGGCGTGCAGTCTTATAAAATGATCATCTTCAACGTGTGTGTGTGTGTGTATATCTGCCAGTCATCTCAGACAGTCGACCCATGGCACCTGCAGGCTCTGTCCCGTGACCTCCCGTCAGCGAGCCTTCGACACTTCACGTGGCCTCAAAGTGCACCGGGCCTGTGTGTACGTGTGTTGGGGTGCGGTGGATGTAGCGGTTAGCGCGCTGCGCTGCGAACCCGGCGACCCGAGTTTGATTCCAGCTCACGGGCCACCAATACCAGTGACGATTATCTGAACCGGTCCTGGGCCTCCCCCTAGGTCGACTCGGCCTTAAATGAGTACTTGGCCCGATGTGTAAACATCGGAGACAAAGAGGTTCTGGCGTGGTGCTGGTCACTCTGTCTCTTCGTGTACCGTGCCGGCTTTCATAGGTGCTCGCGAACAGCACTTGCCCAAAAAGTCTGTCCAGGTTACACGGGGGATCTTTGTCCTTGTGTGATGTGTGATAACTTTATCGACACCGAGGCAAACGTTTTTTTTTTGCGTGGGTGCGTCTTACTTTCCGGAGCGTCTTGTGATCGGGAGAATACGGTAACAACGTGGCCAGGCGCTCTGCCGAATCGATACAACGGTAGTCGGGCAGACACGTGACCTCGTACGGTTGCCGAAACGAATATAAACATCTCCTGCAACTTTCAAACGAACCGTGACACACACACATTACAAGCTTAAAGTACATTGCCGTATCTTTCTCAATTCTTCGCAGTCGTTATCAATCTCTAAATGAATCTCGTAGCGACACTCTTATCGCACTGCCACGCCAACGTGACCCGCCGCGGCCCCACACCTGAGCAATCGATTTGACGCGCAAACCGGGTTGCGTGCAACTCGGGTTGCGTGCAACCGAGTCGCGCGCAACTGAATCTCCCTGAAGGCGCCGGGACGTCCTCCGCAAGCAGACGCCGGGATCGGGTTTCTCGAAGCGACGAGTTCTACACCTCGCTGCGATAGGCATCGTGGGGCGCCACGGTGGCTAGGAGATGTTAACTACCTCGCCTGGTATACGGGAGGTCGTGGGTTCGATCCAGACCCTAATGCCTGCTGCTGTATATTTGGAGTTTGAGTCTCTCTCTCATCATCATCACGGTGGCTAGGAGATGTTAACTACCTCGCCTGGTGTACGGGAGGTCGTGGGTTCGATCCAGACCCTAATGCCTGCTGCTGTATATTTGGAGTTTGAGTCTCTCTCTCATCATCATCACGGTGGCTAGGAGATGTTAACTACCTCGCCTGGTGTACAGGAGGTCGTGGGTTCGATCCCGACCCTGAGCGCCCGCTGCTGTGTATTTGGAGTTTGCGTGTCTCTCTCTCTCTTCCTGCGGTCACGTGGATTTTTCTCCAGGACCCTCCGGGGACTACCCACCACATTTAGAATCAACATCTACTGCTATAAATGTCCATACAATGACAATCCACTTCGTCGAGATATAATTTGTGATCGCCAGGTCGCTTCTGAAAAAGAGCTACATAGCTTCGGGGGTCTTACCTGCTCAAATACAAACTAGTTTAGTGTGCAGTTCAGTTAATAGTCTAACTCGCTGCAACTGCTCGCTCGGATGTGGACAAAGCAGTTTGCGGGCAAACAGAGTTTCTCGCCATGAGCTCTCGAGTGATTCTTTGATCACCGATGACTCAACGAACGCTGACCCAGCTCGAGGTGACCCATTTGATCATTTGGCGATGATGATGATGGAGTGAAGGAGAGCAGACTGCCAATTATAGAGGCTTAGAGTCAAGTCGGCAGTGCCACTTGCAGCGTGGTGGGCGAGCGCCAAAGCGGAGTGCTCCGTTGAGCGACGGGACGATCGCGCACCGTCACTCATTCCTGCGTAGCGACCAGGCATCGGTGTCAAGTTCGTTTGATGTTCATAGTCTCGCGTACCCTACCCCGACCCTTCAGAGTTGCTGTTGTATGGGACGTGACTTTAAAGTTGACTCAAATTCTCCGAATTATAAGACGCGCTTTCACTCTCTCCCGTAAACCCGTCGCCCGGAAGGTGCGCTCGCGGCCACCAACAACAAGTGAGGATTATCTGAACAAGTGCTGGGCTTCCCCTCGGTCGACTCAGCCTCAATTGAGTACCCGACGCGGTTTGTAAAAACATCGCCACTCAGGAGATGAAGGCCTGGTTGATGGGCACCCTCCCCCCCTTCGTGTGCCGTGCCGGCCTTCCGAAGCGCTACCAGCGAAACGACACTTTACCCCAGAAGTCTGTGAAGGCTATACGGGCGATCTTTTGTTGTTTTGCGTGAGAGTTTGACCAGTTTTCTGTCACATTATTGACACGTGGGGTGCTTTTTTGTTTAAACTTTCAGGTGCGTCAACTGAACCGGGCATCTTATAATCCGGAGGGAGAAGTGAACTTTAATACGCGAGCAACGGGTGGCCCGATTCTCCGCATCCCACCTAAAACAAACTAAACTCTTGTTACTAATAGGGGTTTTCCCCTTTTTTCTGGCAACAAAACTGACACCTTTTGCAAGGAATCATGCTTACATTAACCACAATACTTGCAGTCAAATGCAAACAAAAACAATACTCTGAAAGATTATGCATTGTCTTTGAAACTGATTGGTCCACACCAGAGACAGCTTTCTTTAGAGCCTAGTCTCATATGGTGTTCGACCAGATGACGCCAAAAGGCGCACAAAAAGGGGAAAAACCCTATTAGTATATTTTGGTACTGGCAAAGGAGGTCCCATGATATAAACTCTTGTTGTTGTAACCAGGTACAAGGCCCGACTGAGCTGCATAGCTGTTTGTGAGAAGCGACACTGGCTACCACAAATGATAGCTCAACCAAGTGGGCTCATCATCACCACGAGGACGTTCAATGCGGCCAAATACTCTAAAAGCACGTCGTTGATTCTAAAGGTGGAGAGGGGGAAAACCGGAGGACCCGGAGAAAAATCGACGCGACCATGGGGAGAGAGAGACACCGCAGAATGCAAATACGCAGGCGTCAGAGTTGGCATCGAACACACGACCTCCTGCATAGCAGGCGAGGTAGTTAACATTTCGCGACCGTGGTGCCCTGCCACCTCTCGCCCTCGCTGGGGCTTCAGGAATGTCTCCGCTTAAGTGGCCCGCTGACTGGAGTGTACAGAACTATACCGGAGGCGGATTTATATTTTTTTAGTTGGTGTCGTTCATACATATTTTTTCCTCTTGACAGTAAGGCATTGTATCATGGTGACATTTTAAATGTACATTATATAACCCGAGTCACCTCGACTGCCCGAGGGTTTGCAGTCATCAAAGTAAAATAAATAAAATAAAAGGTTGATGGGTTATTTAATTATTTTTATCTATGCAGTATTCAGCTATATAAACTCCAGTGAGAGAAATTTATCTTTTGACGAGCACGTGTGTGCGTTTGTGTTAACATGTGTTTCGATTCCCGCTCACGGCCAACACCAGTGACGATTATATGAAACGGTCATGGGCCTCCCCCTAGGTCGACTCAGCCTCAAATTAGTACCTGATGCGGTGTGTAAACATCGCCACTAGGGAGACAAAGGCGGCCGGGCGTGGTGTTGACCATCCACTTCTTCGTGTGCCGTTCCGGCCTTAATAGGTGCTCCCTAAACAGCACTTGCCCCAACAGTCTGTTCAGGCTATACGGGGGATCTTTGTCTTTGTTAAAATGTGTGGGGAGAATTCGTGGAATGGTCAGAGCAGATCGATTCCTGCCCATGGCCAACATTGCTCATGAATATCTGTAGCAGTCCTGGGCATCCCCTAGGTCGACTCAGCCTCAAATGAGTACCTGGTGCAGTGTGTAAACATCGCCACTGGGGAGACAAAGGCGGGCAGACGTCGTGCTGGCCACCCACCCCCTTGTGTGCAGTGCCGGCCATAATAGGTGTTTGCTAACAGCACTTGCCCTAACAGCGTGTTCTGCCTATATGGGGGATCTTTGTCTTTGTATTAAAATTTTGTTTTATTTATAAATATTCACCTATTTAAGAGGTGGACATCGTGTGACCGTGAGAGGTGACTGACGGAGGTTTGGGTAAGGCCTTCATCCAGCAGTGGATTGACCATGACTGACAATGACTGACACATGATCACGATGACGGTGACTGGCAATGTCCCCAAATTTAGTGCACGGCTTCAGTCGGTGTCCAGCACAGCCTCGTGGAAATGTGCTCGTCAACTCACGCATGGTGACCCCCTGTGTAGCTAAACACGCCAAAAGTCTCGTTTCCTGACACGTGACCTGAGTGCCTCTTGGGTGAATTTCAAAAAGGCATTATCTGCTTTTGCTCTGCTCTACCCATCTCTTTCTCTTCTCTACCCGTCTCTCTATTGCTCTACGCGCTGTACCCATCTCTCATCCAAGCCATCTCTATCCATCTCTTTCTCTCTATTTCTTTCTGTATCCGTCTTACTCGTGCGTCACGTAAGAGATGTTTTGTTTCCTGGCACTGGTTGCCCATGTTGGCATCGTGTGTCATCTCGTCTTTGGTTGCCAGTCGCGCGGTGTGTCACGGGCACCCACATCGCAGCGTGGCCACACTCACAGCGAGCTCCGTCTCGAGCAGATTTCACGTCAAACCGTTTCACGATGAACGCGGGTCGCATTTCAGTGGCCGTGCTTGTCCCTTGTAAACGTGTGAAAAAGACTAAAACGAATAACCCACCATTGGGAGGTAGATATGAAAAGAAAAATATTCCATTTGATTATTTTTAAGTGACAAAAGCCACGCCAGGATGTAACCCCTTGTTCGTGCGGACCTTCTAATGAATAGTCTTGTGACGAGTTGAATTTTTTGAGCAAGTGTTATTGGAACAATAATAAAGAAGCTAAGCAATGCGCTGGAGAAAAACCAATAAACAGCCAGAATTTTCTGCAGACAATAACTCTGAAACCGTCTCCACATATAATGGTGGACATGGCGATTTAAACCAAAACCCAGAGTGAACAACTGGCAAGGTTGTGAGTGGGAGAGCGCTGGTGATGACATGGAGACCCACAGGCAGGTCGTGACACAAATTAACGGAGCAAACATACGTGAAACCCCCCCCCCCCCCCGAAAATGCTGAATGCAAACTTACAGTGACTTGAATGCGCAAATCACAGCAGCGTGGGCAGCCATTGGACACAAGAGCGGCACGACCCGGTTGTGTCGCCACATTTAATGCCTTCCGCGTCCGCTCCAAACTCTCCGTCGTTGATTGAACAAACTCACTCTTGTCTTTAAGACGCCAGCACAGGCGAGCTTAGAGTGGACTCCTTCCAGGTCTTTATCTCACGAGAAGTCTGTGTCCACAGTCTGTTAGCTCCAGTCCATTTAGACTTCACGAGCCTCTAACTCCATGTCGACTTCATGAGACGCTGGCACATTAAGATTTCAGGAATCTTCAGTCCGTTTCAACGTATTGAGTCTCCTCTCCGTTTAGACTTCACGAGACTCTGGTCCATTGAGATTTCACGAGACTCCAAATCCTAGGGTTCAATCTGGCAGATGGCAGCTGTGTGTATATGGTATGGTCGACACCTTAAGTTTTTGACCGATAGCCCGAGAACACCTTGCAAATGATTGTGGTCAATCCTCAAGCTGTGTTGGAGACAACTTGACAAGCCAGGTGACCTGTGGTCCGGTTACTTTGAGACTAAGATTGTCAATCTTTACAAAAACGATGCCACAAAGTGGGGATGTACATTCTCATCCCATTATTTCATCACCCCCCTCCCCTCCATACCTCCCCCTGCTGCATTCCCATGGTCATTCGCTACCAGCCTTCTGAAACATGTAATCAATTAAATCTTTAGAAACTTGAGCTTACAATTTTACCCTACCACTCCGAAAAGGTGGGCGGGGGTGAAAAGAATAAAATAAAATGTAAAAAGGGCGCATTAGCGAACCCTAAAAAAAACACGATGACAACGACAGCAAAAAAAAGAAGAAAAACAAAACGGCTATTACCCGAACGAACCCCCAACGAAAGCGAAGCAGTTGCCCTCGCCCGGTGCCTTAGCACATGGCGGGCACCATGCTGGAATGGTGGGCCGAGCCGAAAGACAGGCTCGCGGGCGGGTGCATGGAGGAGTGCGCCGGGATCACGTGGGCAGGATAAGGGCTGAGCGGGTGGTGCCCCAGAGTGCCGAGCGGTCCGACAAGTGCCGGCGCGCCGTAGTGGCCCTGCTTGTCGTGGAAGCTCTTGGCGTAGTCGTTCTCCAGCCCATCGCACACCACCTTGCGGTTTTTCTTGGACTTGCCCGTCATCTTGCGGTTGCGGGTCTGGATGCCCTCCTTCTTCATGGTTAGCGGGCGGTTTATCTGTGGTGGTGGTGGTGGTCGTGGTGGTGGCAGGGTAGTGGGGGAGAAGAAGAGAAAGACATCATAGAGGTCGTGAGCACCTGGCTTTATAGTATACAGGAGGTTGTGGGTTCGATCTCGACCCTGACGCCTGCTGTCTATTTTGAGTTTGCATCTTCTCCCCGTGGTTGCGTGGATTTCTTTAGGTCCTCCAGTTTTTCCCTCCACATATATAATCAACGTGCGTTTAAAGTATTTGGCTGCAAAACATTTCTCCACGAAAAGGCACTTTGTTGATCTATCATTTGTAGCCAGGTAGCTTCTGAAAAATAGCTATTTCGCTCAGTAGGCCTTACCTGGTAAAATAGTTATAACTGAGGTCGATGCAGCACCTTCGCGATCACGTGGGGGCAGGGGTGCAAGCACTGTGGGTGTTGTGGGGGCCCAGACACACCCAATATAAACGGAACTCAACTTTTATTTTATTTTATCAGGCAAGGCTCACTGAGCTTCACAGCTTTTTTTCCAGAAGCGACCTGGCCACAAGTGAAAACTCAACGAAGTGGCTTATCATGTGGAAATTTATAGGGGCCAAATACCCTCTATGCACGTTTCTAAATGTGTAGGGAAAAACCAGAGGACCCAGAGATAAATCCACAACGATCACGGGGAGAGAGACATACAAACTCCAAATATACAGGCGTCGCGGTCGGGATCGAACCCACAACGTCCTGTAATACCGGGTGAGGTAGTTAACATCTCGCCACTGTGACACCCTTGTTTAGATTAGGCCATGCCCTGTTTTAGGCCATGTCGTTTATTAGGCTTTTCCCCTGTATAGGCCGTGCCCTGTGTAGGCCATGCCTTGTATTAGGCTGTACCCTGTATTAGGCTGTGCCCTGTTTAGCCTGTGCCTTGTAGTAGGCTGTGCCCTGTTTAGCCTGTGTCTTGTAGTAGGCTGTATCTTGTATAAGGCCATGCCCTGTGTAGGCCATACCTTACATTAGGCCATACCCTATGTAGGCTATGCCTTGTATTAGGCTGTACCCTTTATTAGGCTGTTCCCTGTTTAGCCTGTGCCTTGTAGTAGGCTGTATCATGTATAAGACAGTGCCCTGTGTAAGCAGTGCCTTGTGTTATGTTGTGCCCTGTGTAGGCTGTGCCCTGTATTAGGCCGTGCCTTTGATAAGGCCATACCACCTTATGTAGGCCATGCCTTGTAGTAGGCTGTATCATGTATAAGATCGTGCCCTGTGTAGGCTGTGCCCTGTATTAGGCCGTGCCTTTGATAAGGCCATACCTTATGTAGGCCATGCCTTGTAGTAGGCTGTATCATGTATGTATCATGTATAAGACCGTGCCCTGTGTAGGCTGTATCATGTATAAGATCGTGCCCTGTGTAGGCCGTCCCTTGTGTTATGTCATGTTCTGTGCAGGCTGTGCCCTGTGTAGGCTGTTCATGGTGCATGTGAGGGGTGCATGCCACGTCTGGGCCTGCAACGCACATTGTGGAGTTTGTAGTAGAGGCCGCAGGCGTTGCACACGGGGTCCCCGCTCGCGTTGCGCCTCCACAGCGTCGTGATGGTCGTCTGGCAGTTGGCGCACGAGGTCCCTGCCCGCCGCGCCGCGGACTTCGTGCCGAGGTGAGGGAGCAAGCGGCAGGTAGACAATTCATTAATCAAATATTTGTTTTTATTTTACTGGGCAAGGCCCGCCGAGCTATTTAGCTCTTTTGTAGAAGCGACCTGGCCACAAACGATAGCTCAAAATGGATTGTTGAAGATTATAGCAGTAGCCAAAAACTCTAAACGCATGTTTCTAAATGTTGAGGGGACAACTGGAGGATCCGGAGAAAAATCTACGTGACCACGGAGAGAGACACGCAAACTCCAAATATACAGCAGGCTTCAGGGTAAGCGATAGAACCCACGACCTCCTGCGTACCAGGCGAGGGAGTTAACATCTCATCACACCATGTCCCGCTCAGTGCTGAAGAATGCTCTCCGACTAATGGTGAAAGATTTTAGGTTTTAGCTTCGTCCGTTTGCCCATAATGGAGGGGGGGCACAATAACGCCCGCTGAGATAAACCCAATAGAGATGAATCACTTGTATTTCTGTTTACACGCAGGCAGGGATGTGTGAAGGAAGAGGGGGACTGTATGCTTGTTCATTTTGTTACTGTGTTCGTCCATAACGATGCTAACGACGTCAAAATACCCTCCAGAGGTGCTCGCTGGAGCTCACTTCGAGCGGAAGCCCCTTCCGCTAGCAAGGGCGTGAGCCGAGCACTTGCAGGGTCGCACCCTCGGCAGCCTCCACCTCACACCCCTATCCCTGGCCAATCACTCTTTATCGCCACTCATTCTGTGCGTGTGTGTGCATCATTGCACAATTACGAACATTTCGGGGAATTTGCTACCCACGCTTTCCCATTTCATTTCGTGGTAACGCACAGCGACTCACTGGTGTGGTGTACGTATGTGTGTTTTCTAAACTTCTTTCGCACCGTACGGAGCCAACCGTGCTAATTGGAGGTGCAGTACGGTGTGGCAGTGCGGTGTGGCTGGGATGATGCGGTGTGTGATGATGTGGCGTGGGAGCATTTAAGCACGGTTGTGGTGTGGGCCGGTAGCATAGGTGTTGTGAGTCGCTGGCGTTGTGCAGCATGGCGTGGCAGTGTGGCATCGGGTGGCACAGTCTGGTGTTGTATAGTGTGGGTGCATTGTGGTGCGGTTGAAGCAGGTGGCATCGCTGAGTCGCTGGTGCGGTGCAGAGCAGTGGCGTAGCTAGGATATTTTGCGCCCGGGGACGAACTATAAAATTGGCGCCCCCCCCCCCCCGTTTAATCACATACCAAAATGTAATTACATGACATGTAGGCTGTGTGTGGCGGGATATATACACTTTTAGGTTGAGGTATAGATTTGTGCAGTAGTTTCAGGCTGCCGCGCCCGCCGCAATAAGTTATAATGTGACGTTGTAAGCCTCGTTTTGGCGCCCCTTTACCTTGGCGCCCGGGGACACATGTACCCCCCTGCCCCCCCCCCCTAGCTACGCCTCTGGTGCAGAGTGGCGTGGCACGGGATGGCACGGTGCGGCGCGGCAGTGTTGCGCGGCTGCAGCGCGGTGTTCATGCGGGCGGCATCGGTGAGTCGCTGGTGGGTGCGGCGCGTGGGTGCGTGGCAGCGCGTGGGTGCGTGGCAGCGCGTGGGTGCGTGGTGGTGTGTGGGTGCGTGGCGGTGTGTGGGTGCGTGGCGGTGTGTGGGTGCGTGGCAGCGCGTGGGTGCGTGGCGGCGCGTGGGTGCGTGGCGGCGCGTGGGTGCGTGGCGGTGTGTGGGTGCGTGGCGGTGTGTGGGTGCGTGGCAGCGTGTGGGTGCGTGGCAGCGTGTGGGTGCGTGGCGGCGTGTGGGTGCGTGGCGGCGTGTGGGTGCGTGGCGGCGTGTGGGTGCGTGGCGCTACCAGGCGGCGCTTGGGCTTGATGAGGGGCCGGTTCTGGCCGTTCATCTTGTGGTAGAGGCCGCACGCGTTGCACAGGTAGTGGCCCGTGCCATCCCGGCGCCACAGCGGCGTCGAGGTCGCGCCACAGTTGACGCACTCGCGGCCCTCTGATGGTGCGTCAGTGGGTGCCCGCACAGACGCACACGCGCGCACACACGCATGCACACACACACACGCACACACACGCACAGACGCACACACACACACGCACAGACGCACACACACACACGCACAGACGCACACACGCAGAGACACGTAAAAATATATTAACACACATTGACACGCACACACCATGACAAAGACACAGGCACACACAGGCACACACACACATAGACAAACACACAGCACATAGATATATAATAATAAACATTGACACACACCATAAGAAAGGCACACACACACACACAAAGACACAGGCACACACAGGCACACAAATATAGGTACACAGAAGCCACAGGCACACACACACACACGTGCGCATACAAACATTGGCACATATAGATGCACCGACACACAGACAAAGAGACACACACACACCGGCACAAAAGCGAACAACAAAGATGACTATTAGAATGACCCCGAGCACAACACAAACATCCATGTCACAAAGAGTCTACGGGACACGGGGGGGGGGGGGGGGCGGGGGGGTGGCTCCAGGCTATGAGAATAAGAATTCGTTCACGTGGCTCGATCTGGGTCAATCAAGAAGTGCGCTACGATCCCTGGGAATCAACGCGCGGAGCGATACGGGAGTGCACGGACGATGCGCGTCCTAACGAATGCCTAACCGCTCCTGTTGAGTTATGGGGAGTGGGCTTAATGTATTATTTAATTTATTATTTTCTCTTTCTACGTGACTTTACCGAAAGAACCAAAGAGGGAGTGGGCTTGTTTGACCATACTTCACCATGCCGGTCGGTGCGGGATGATGTAGATTAGGGAGGGAGCCCCACGTTCAAATATCACTCGCCACTGATACCCTCCGGAGTGTGTGATCCTTCCCAGCCGTGTACCCAGTGTCAGTAAAGTTATACGATTCTGACCACGCACACTCCACACTTGCCGGATGATAAGACGCCCCCTCCCCCATCGCCCGCAACGTTTGCTTTAAAATACAAGGGGGGAGGGGGGGGGGGCTGGAGGGGGAGTATGTCTAATACTCTGGGGTTCATGGTAGCCTTTGATCAGGAATCGAACTGAGGTTGCTGGGTTCATAGGTCAGCTCGCTAAACCACTGTGTGTGTGCCACAATTCGGTAGAGTAAGCGAGCGAGTGAGCGAGTTCAAATTCCGGTTTGGAGGTGACGATTTACTCGGTCAATCATCCCTCCCTTTGGGTTGGGGTCGATAAAACAAGCACCGCTTCGTGGTGGAAGTCACAACGGGGGTTGTTCGACGGGGATAAAACTTGGCCCCGCCATATGAATGTAGAATGCCTACCGCTGGCTCGGCAGGCCTGTAAACGGGAGATGCGCACCAATGCCTCCCGGAAGCTGCCAATTTTGAGCCAGGAAATCTTACACGGCTACCCTCCGTGCGTTTCCGTGCAATTGCAGGATTACATTCGCGAACATTTCACTGGGGTCACCCACCCACCCACTCACCCCAACTACCAACCCCCTTGCCAAACACAAACCAAATGCTGCCACGTCTGTGACTTTCGACTGTTTGAGGGGTCCGGTCAAAATTGAATTACCACGAACCTCAAACTGCACTCAACGAAGAAAAAAAAACGCAGAGTAGGAAATCTTTCAGAACTCGTGCATACGCGTATTTATATATTTCAAAGCTGGCAATATTGTTAACAGATAAGGGTTTACCCCGCGATGCATTAGTGCGACTGGCTTGAGAAGGAAGCCCTTTCACGTCCCCACCCACCTGTAGCCGTTTAGGGCAGCACAAAGGGGCACGCTGTGCGGAGCTGTAACACAATAGGGCGGTGCGCTACTATTGACAGGTGAGACGCGGTCGTCGAGTCGAAGGTTCTATTTTTTTTTTGTTGCACAAAAGGAACACGCAAAAAAAAAGTTGAAATGGGAATGCGAGGCCAAATGTCTGCGGATCGCCGACGGGGGGTATGTTAGAGAGGCGGTGGGTGGTGTAAGGATGCAGGGAGTAGGGGGAGGGGAGGGGAGGAGGAGAGTTCCGAGGAATGATTGGCAGGTTAAGCGTCAAGAGTTCATGCGAGCTTTGCGTATGAGATGCGGGCTGAGATGCGTCTCATTATTATTCCCCCATATTGAGACGTAGACCCACGAGTGGCAGTCTTGGTACCCGCAACTGCTAGCAGTGATTTTAGATTTGAAGCTTTCGTGACTGCAAGGATTCATATTCTTAGGTTTGTTTTCGGTAAAGTCACGTAGGTAAAACATTACAATTAATAAAAGTAAAATAAAAATAAAAATCACGACGTTTCGGAGGCAACACAAGCTTCCGTCTTCAGGTGGAACCGTCACAGCCACGACAGCTGTATCAAATAAATTATTTTTATTTTTATTTTATTTTACTTTTATTAATTTTAATGTTTTACCTACGTGACTTTACCGAAAAAAACTAAGAATATGCTGCGCAGTGATTTTCTCAAAGCGTGCAATGTCTCGATCGCAGCGGTGTTCGATAGCAAGTTCCTTGTGGTAGCTGCGCTGTAATGAACAATGTCAGTCGAGAAGGGGCACCGTAGTGGATATTAGAGGTAATATGGCTTCGGAAATTGAAATGACGTCATTTTGAAATATATATTAAAACTATTAAACTAAAAACTATTTTTTTATTCTAACAGGTACGGCCCTCTGAGCGATGTAGCTCTTTTTCAGAAGCAACCTGGCCACAAATGATAACTCGACGAAGTGGCTTATCACGTGGAAATGTATAGCAGCCAAATACCCCAAAGGCGTGTTTCTACATGTGGAGGGAAAATCCGGAGGACCCGGAGAAAAATCCACGTGGCCATGGGGAGAGAGAGAGAGACGTGAACTCCAAATATACAGCAGCAGGAGTCAGGGTGGGAATTGAACTCACGACCTCCTGTATACCAGGCGAGGTAGTTAACATCTCACCACCAGTCTCTGCCTTATCACTCTCATTCACGCACCCACCAACTCACCCACTCACCCACCCACCCACTTACCCACTCACTCACCCACTCACCCACCCACTCACCAACCCACTTACCCACCCACCCATCCACTCACCCACCCACTCATTCACTCCCTCATTCACGCACCCACCAACTCACCCACTCACCCACCCACCCACTTACCCACCCACTCACTCACCCACCAACTCACCCACCAACTCACCCACCAACTCACACACCCACTCATTCACCCACTCACCCACTCACCCACTCACCTACTCACCCACTCACCCACCCACTCACCCAATCACCCAATCACCCACCCACTCACCCACTCACTCACCTACCTACTCACCCACTCACCCACCCACTCACCCACTCACCTACCCACTCTCCCAATCACGCACCCACCCACAACACTTCTCTGCTTCTTCCCTCGCCCTGCTCCAACTTTGAAAATTCCCTCCTCCCATCACCGTCCGTCCTCACCATGCTGTTATAATAAAACAATAAATAACTTCGCTCATTTCAAGAGACGCGTAAACTCTTGTCTGGGAGTCAAAGTCGTCGCCCGCCACTCAAATCAGCAGCGTCGGCGCGCACATCTCCCGTTTACAGCCCTGCAGAGACCAGTGGCGGAAATTCCACATTCCCATGACGGGGGCTGGTCCCGTTGAAGCCTCTACGGTGGGGTCCCGTCTTGCTAAGCACAGGCCCAGAGAGGTCTTCCCGACAGACCTGTTCTTCACCTGATGACGGCTGCTTGCGTTGTGGCCGAAACGTCGTGAGAATTGTATTTTATTATGTTTTATTTTTATAATTTTATTATTTCCCTTCTACGTGATGACTTTACCGAAAGAACCAAGAAGAAGATGAACCCCAAACAACGCCAAGCGTTCAGCAACAAGCAGCACTGGCCTCACCAGTCTGCCGAAGAAGGCCACGCGTTGGTTAACGGTGCCTTGTTTCTGTCGTCTGCCGTCAAACGGCTGCTGGACGTCGTGCCGCTGATCGCATTGTCGCTCTTTACGAGCTCATAATGTTATTGGGTTGATTTTTATGACGTGAAAAGCAGGACTGGAACCCTCCCCCCCGCTCCCCTACCCCCCGATTCTCCGACCTCGGGCAGTAAGCGGCGTCGCATCTGGGTTTGTGCAGAACTCACAAAAACACGCCCGGACTGCCAATCTACGGCACACATCGATAAGCGAAGGCGCAGCCCGTGAAAGTGCCTGCACGGGTCTGTGTCTCTCTCGCTCTCTCTGTGTGCTTCGAGCAGGGGTCGGCAAACCTACGGCTTCCGAGCCGCATGCGGCTCTTCAAGGGTTCACGGTTATTTAGTATGGACCACCGTCTCGCATTCACCACGCAGTGCATTGTTCCGACTCGTTAAATATTGAGGTTTTTTATTTACTGAATTTTACCAAAAATGTCTCTTCTTTTTACAGTATTTTGGTTGCCAACCCCTGGCTTAGAGGGGGGGGGGGGGGGGGCTCTCTAAAACGGCTTCTTCTTAAAGGGGTAGCTTGGCCTACTCTTCCCACGCTTGGCCAGGCGTCTTGGAAGCTGTACGGCAACATGTGTCCACACGGCAACATGTATCCACACGGCAACGTGTGCGCACTCAGTTGAAACGCGAGTGCTGCCATGGGTCGTGCACTATGGGACTTGCAGCACGCCAGAGGTTTGCCGGAGATCTGACCTCCCGGCGCGGCAGTTGAAGCAATGGAGAACACCACCCCACCCCACACCACCCTGCCCCACCCCACACCACCCCACACAACCTCACCCCACCCCACCCCACTCTACTCCGCCCCACCCCACCTCGCCCCACACCACCCTGCCCCACCCCACACCACCCCACCCCACCCTGCCCCACCCCGCCTCACCTCACACCACCCTGCCCCACCCCCCACCACCCCACACCACCCCACTTCGCCCCACACCACTCTGCCCCACCCCACCCCACACGACCCAACCCCGCCCCATCCCACCCCACCCCACCCCACACCACCCAACCCCGCCCCACCCCACCCCACCCTGCCCCACCCCACCCCACACTACCCCTCACCACTCCACCCCGCCCCACCCCACCCCACCCCACACCACCCCACACCACCCCACCCCGCCCCGCCCCACCCCACCCCACCCCGCCCCACACTACCCCTCACCACTCCACCCCGCCCCACCCCACCCCACCCCGCCCCACACTACCCCTCACCACTCCACCCCGCCCCACCCCACCCCACCCACCCCACACCACCCCGCCCCACCCCACCCCACACCACCCCACCCAACCCCGCCCCGCCCCACCCCACCCCACCCCCCACCACCCCACCCCACCCCACACCACCCCGCCCCACCCAACCCCGCCACCCCGGTCCTGGCCACCACAGTTAGTCGATGTGAAGGTGGGGTGAAGTGAGGGTACTCTCACCTATTACAAGATGGAAGGTTGCAACTTCAAATTTAGGGTTGGGGTGAAGAGAGGGTGGGGGGAGGGGTTGGTTCGACTCATCATCTCTCCCTGGTCATTAAAGACGAGAACCACTCTACGGGACTAGCAACTGTGGCTCTACGATGGTTAGACTCGGTCCCTGGCATAGCAATGTCACATTTCCACCACTGGCTCTGCGGGACTGTATAAAGAGAGATAGAGAGAGATGAACACCACGGCCTCAATCGAGCGGGAACTTACTCTCGACTTGAATAACAAACAAAGCTTTCCCAATGCAGTGCGCTAACCACTGCGCCACCACTCCCCGCCAATGGGCGCCGCGGTGGCTAGGAGATGTTAACTACCTCGCCTGGTGCACAGGAGGTCCATGGCTTTGATCCCGACCCTGACGCCTGCTGCTGTATATTTGGAGTTTGCGTGTCTCTCTCTCATAATCATCACGGTGGCTAGGAGATGTTAACTATCTCGCCTGGTGTACAGGAGGTTCATGGCTTTGATCCCGACCCTGACGCCTGCTGTTTATTTGGAGTTTGCGTGTATCTCTCTCTCCCCGTGATTCTTCTACGGGTCCTCCAGTTTCCCCCTCCACATTTAGCATGAATGGCACGCGTTTTAGAGTGTTTTGGCTGCTATAAATGTCCACGTGATGACGCTGATGATAAGCCACACTTGGTTGAGCTATAATTTGCCAAAGCCAGGTCGCTTCTGATAAAAAAATATCTGAATAGCTCAGTGGGGGTGGGGGGGGGGGGCGTTAACTGGGTCAAATAAAAACTAAGTTTTTAAATCGCCTCTCTCGATCCCTTTGTATTCCGGCGATGGGGTGGTGGGTGACGAGCTGGGTTCGTCTCGACCCTTGCCTGAACACCGCCGTAGCTAAACCCGCCCTCCAGGTGTGCGCGCGTGTCGAAAGGGCCGTCCATAAATGACGTCACGAGATTTTAGACGATTTTTGACCCCCCCCCCCCCCTCGTCACACGGCGTCACAAAAAGTCAGACCCCCCCCCTCAAATATGACGTCACAAAGCTCTGCCCCCCCCCCACCAAAACCATATTTCCATTTTGAAACTAAAACATTCTTCAAATCGCTTTAAACTATTGTCATTGTAGCGCGTATTTAATGTGGCGCTGCACTCTGATGTTGTAGGGGTGTTGTTATAACAATTAATGTTGTTATAACAATTCTATATTTATTTAAAGTTGCGAATTTTTATGTGACGTCACATTTCTCAACCCCCCCCCCTCGTTACACAAATCTGACCCCCCCCCTAGGTGCGTGACGTCATTTATGGACGGCCCCCAATGAGTACCTAGTGAGGGTTCGCAGCACAGCGCGCTAACCGCTCCACCACCGCTCACCACTCCCCACGCACACACACAACAACAACCGCAGTCCACCACGAAGCGTCGGTGACCTCGCCCCAGCGCTCGTGCCAGGCTAGGTGCACTTTGAGGCCATCGCGCGAAGTGTCGAGGCAGAGAGGTGACGCAGACAACAAAGACGAAGACAGCGGACACGTTTCAGATGAGGCGCGGTCATGGACACACATTTTTTTTATTAAAGTAAATTAACGTGCACGTGTTAATTCACTTATTTATTCGAATTCTCGTGGATTTGGGGGGGGGGGGCACGTCTGGGGCCACACTAAAGGCCACGGGGGGGGGGGCGATTGGGGGGGGCACGTTTGGGGCCACACTAAAGGCCACGGGGGGGGGGCGATTGGGGGGGGGCACGTTTGGGGCCACACTAAAGGCCACGGGGGGGGGGCGATTGGGGGGGGGCACGTTTGGGGCCACACTAAAGGCCACGGGGGGGGGGGCGATTGGCGGGGGGCACGTTTGGGGCCACACTAAAGGCCACGGGGGGGGGCGATTGGGGGGGGGGGCACGTCTGGGGCCACACTAAAGGCCACGGGGGGGGGGGGGCGATTGGGGGGGGGCACGTTTGGGGCCACACTAAAGGCCACGGGGGGGGGGCGATAGGGGGGGGCACGTTTGGGGCCACACTAAAGGCCACGGGGGGGGGGGGGGCGATTGGCGGGGGGCACGTTTGGGGCCACACTAAAGGCCACGGGGGGGGGGCGATTGGGGGGGGCACGTTTGGGGCCACACTAAAGGCCACGGGGGGGGGGGCGATTGGGGGGGCACGTTTGGGGCCACACTAAAGGCCACGGGGGGGGGGGGCGATTGGGGGGGGCACGTCTGGGGCCACACTAAAGGCCACGGGGGGGGGGGGCGATTGGGGGGGGCACGTCTGGGGCCACACTAAAGGCCACCAGGAGCCGCTGTGTCTTGGGCCCTCCTCGTCCTCATCTCGACCCCCCCCCCTCAACTCGTGACCCACCCCCCTTCCCCCTTCCCCCTTCCCCCCTTGTGGGAATGATGGGGTTCATTGAAAGTTCACTGCAGGTAAAGTGTGGTCAGGCTCGCAGACGCACGTGGGCACACGGCAGCACGCACGCGCACGCCGTGCACAGACAAAGGCAAAGCTCCCCCGTATAGCCGATGGGGCGCGGGTTGTTGCGGTCAAGTGCTGTTAGTGAGCGTGGTAGCAGATCAAGGAATGGCGCGGCAGGCGCATCGAGGAGGAGGGGTGGACACAGACAGACAGAGAAACATACAGACATACAGACTCACATACATACACATAGACACACATACAGACACACATACAGACATACATACATACACATAGACACACATACAGACAGAATCACATACAGACACACAGACACACAGACAGACACACAGACAAACATACAGACAGACAGACAGATATACGGACACACATATAGACACACATATAGACAGACATACAGACAAACATACAAACATACAGACACACTGACAGACAAACATACAGACACATATTCAGACATACAGGCCGACATACATACATACACACAGACATACAGACACACATACAAACATACATACAGACAGAAAAACATACAGACACACATACAGACATACGTACACACAGACACACAGACAGACAAACATACAGACACACATACATACACACATACATACACACATACAGACATACAGGCCGACAAACATACATACAGACATACAGCCATACATACATACAGACATACAGTCAGACACATATACATACAGGCAAACATACATACATACAGGCAAACATACAGACATACATACATACACAAAGATCCCCCGCATAGCACACATGCACGTACACATGGACGTACACATGCACGTACACATGCACGTACACATGCACGTACATAAAGACACACCACACACACCACACATAGCATAAAGACCCCCCGTGTAGTCTTAACAAACTGTTGGGGCAAGTGCTGTTTGCGAGCACCTATGAAGGCCGGCACGGCACACGAGGGGGTGGTGTGGCCAGGACGAGGTACTCATTTGAGGCTCATTTGAGGCTGAGTCGACCTAGATGAGGCCCAGGACCGGTTCAGATTATCGTCACTGGCGTTGGCCGTGAGCGGGAATCAAACCCGGGTCGCCGGGTTCGTAGCGCAGCGCGCTAACCGCTACACCACCGCTCCCCCCCAACACACACAGACGCACGCACACACACACTCGTACACACACACAAAGACAAAGATCCCCAGTATAGCCTTAACAGACTGTTGGGGCAAGTGCTGTTAGCGAGCACACACACACACGTGCACACATACACACACGTACACGTGCACACACACGTGCACACACACACGCGCACACGCACACACACGTACACACGTACACACGTGCACACGTACACACGTGCACACACACACAAAGGCATGTCTCGTTAGTGCTATTAGCCGTGCCTCCGTATGGTGCCGGACGCCACGTGGAGTAGAACTCTTGGCTGGTCATGCCTTCGCTCATCTCACTGGGGATGCCTTCACCTGCTTTGCAAAAGCTGGCCGTCAGGATATGCAGTGATGATAATGACGATTGATTAATGATGATGATGGTGATGGTTATAATAAGACAACAACAATGCTGCTTCTGCCCTCTTCATGCAGTGTCTCCTGCACGCGACCGCATCTCGCTTGAGACGCTGCACACAAACAGTGGGGGGATTGGGGAGGGGGGGCAGTGTTTGCTTTGCACATGGAGGCAGCCAAAGTGTTCTCCCCGTGTGAGTCTATTGGTCGACATGTGCGTCCACATGTGTCTACGTGGGTCCATCGGTCTATTTGTGAGTCTATGGGTCCACACGTGAGTCACGAGGTGTCTATGCGGGTCTATGGTTCGACATGTGAGTCTGTGTGTCCACATGTGAGTCACGAGGTGTCTATGCGGGTCTATGGTTCGACATGTGAGTCTGTGTGTCCACATGTGAGTCACGAGGTGTCTATGCGGGTCTATGGTTCGACATGTGAGTCTGTGTGTCCACATGTGAGTCACGAGGTGTCTATGCGGGTCTATGGTTCGACATGTGAGTCTGTGTGTCCACATGTGAGTCTAGAGGTGTCTATGCGGGTCTATGGTTCGACATGTGAGTCTGTGTGTCCACATGTGAGTCACGAGGTGTCTATGCGGGTCTATGGTTCGACATGTGAGTCTGTGTGTCCACATGTGAGTCTAGAGGTGTCTATGCGGGTCTATGGTTCGACATGTGAGTCTGTGTGTCCACATGTGAGTCACGAGGTGTCTATGCGGGTCTATGGTTCGACATGTGAGTCTGTGTGTCCACATGTGAGTCTAGAGGTGTCTATGCGGGTCTATGGTTCGACATGTGAGTCTGTGTGTCCACATGTGAGTCTAGAGGTGTCTATGCGGGTCTATGGTTCGACATGTGAGTCTGTGTGTCCACACGTGAGTCTAGGGGTGTCTATGCCAGTCTATAGGTCTCAGCGTGAGTCTTTGGGTCACCATGTAGTGCTATAGGTGTCTATGGGGGTCTACGGGTTTCTGTGTTAACCTATGGGTATATCGGTCTCAGTGTGAGCCTGTGGATCTTTAAGTGACTCCCCGTTGGGCCTCTACGTGACGAGCTGCGCTCAGTGCTGCTTCGTTGCAGCGTCTAAATGCGGACACATCTCAAGACGATGGGCAGAAACAGTGGCAATGTTCATTGGCATGAAGACAAAGCGAGAGAGAGAGAGAGCGTGAGAGAGCGAGCGAGCGAGGCAGTCATACATAGGCAGGGTAGCAGCAGAGGAAGGTCTTGAGCCTGGATCTGAACAGAGGCAGGGAAGCCGACAGCACGGACAGCTCGAAGGAGGTGGGGGGGGGGGGCGGAGTTCCGGGCTATAGAGAGGGCATCAGAGGAGAAGCTAAAACAAAAATATTTTTAAAATTTAATTTTACCAGGTAAGACCCCACTGAGCTACATATTTCTTTAACAGACGCGGCCTGGCTGTCACAAATGATAGCTCAACGAAGTGGCTTGTCGTCACGTTGACATTTATTGCAGCCACATGCTGTGAACGCGCGTCGATTCTAAACGTGGAGGGAAAACCGAAAAGAACGCGGGGAAAAAAAAGACATCCACGCGAGCACAGGAAGAGAGAGAGAGACACACACCACAAACTCCAAATATACAGCAGCAGGCGTCAGGGTTGGGATCGAACCCACGACCTCCTGTATACCAGGCGAGGTAGTTAACATCTCCTAGCCACCGTGATGATGATGAGAGAGAGACACCGCAAACTCCAAATATACAGCAGCAGGCGTCAGGGTTGGGATCAAACCCACGATCTCCTGTACACCAGGCGAGGTAGTTAACATCTCCTAGCCACCGTGGTGGAGGCACCAACCAGATGGGAAGTCACAGCGTTGCAAACAAACACCGCTCCCACCCTTTCAATTAACAATTCTTAATTGTGGATGTCGACAACGACTGCGCATGGAACGAGGAGGTCCCCGCATCAGCTCAGACAGGGTTCCTTTGCCTGCAAGACGAGCGGTTCACCAGCATTAATTCGAGGCAAGCCTGACTCCGCTAACACTCTGCGCGTCGAAACTGGTCCAGACTTTTGCGAGTCTTGAAACACTGGCGGATGGGGGTTGGGTATGAAATATATATTTTTTTGAATGCCCAGAGGCGGATGGATACGTGGAGAGAGGAAACATCGTCCCTGTTCGTCGATTTACTCTCTACCGCGCGGTGAAGAGGTTCCCGTCCACGGTTTGATCGATCCGCTTGACAACGAGGAGGAGGAGGGCGAGGTGGATTGTGCGGGATAAGCTTTCCCCGTGTGGGTTGTCCATGGTCAGGGCCAAGCGGAGTCTCAGCGAGCGAGAATTCCTCTCTCGTTAAAAAAAAAAACACACAAGAAGCATCATTCAGCGATTGCTGCCGCTGCTGATGACGCTGCACGAGCGCGCGTGCCCTCTCCACTCGGTCGCAAACTTCTGCTGCTGCTCCGATGGCCCTCGAAGCCCGCGTGCTCGCTAGGTGAATTGCCACATCCCTCCTTCCCCAGATTGACCCTCGAGTTTCCGCCGGAATTTTCCATCGATCCTCTCCCGGTGACAATTCAAAGCAATCCCGGGAGATTTTAATAATGGGGGATATTTAAAAGAAACGAATTTTATCATAATAATAATACTCAGAGTAACAAAAAAAATATCTCCCGGAAAAGATGTTCAGTCAGAGTTTGGCAACGCCGCTCGCTTAGGCACATGGCTGGTTTGTAAGCGGTCACAGTCACGTGGTGCGTTGGGGAAAGCTCAAGAGACCGGGACGTGGCAGGCCCAACCCGCAGTCTGGAGCTATGCCGCAGTTAAATCGACGGACAGATACGGGTTGCGATTTAGCCTCAGACGATCCCACGGTGGTGACACGTGCGTGCGCGTGACACGTGCGTGCACGCGTGACACGTGCGTGCGCGTGACACGTGCGTGCGTGCGCGTGACACGTGCGTGCGCGTGACACGTGCGTGCGCGTGACACGTGCGTGCGCGTGACACGTGCGTGCGCGTGCTGTGACGCTGCGAAAACGAGCCCGCGTGTTCGTGTCACGGGACGCGCATTCGTGAGCACCGCGTCGCACGAAGTCACCCCACGACCAAAATCACCACGGCGGCAAGCTAAGCAAGCGTTGAGACTGGGAAGCCACGTGGAGCGGTGGCCACTGATACACAAGCAGGTTTCCACAATAGGGCAGTGTGTGGGTTGACCCCGTGTTCGATATGCAGAGGGTTCGTGCAGGGGACATGTTTGATGGATTCACCAACCCGCACTGACCAGCATGGTAAAGTATGGGTCAAATAACTCCCTGCCCCTACGACCGATATGGGACTGGGAGGCCTTCATCCAGCAGCGGATTGACAAAAGATGTATGCATGTACAATGTGGGACGTGAACAGTGGTCGATCTCGATTTAAAGCTTTCGTGACTGCAGGGATCCATCTTCTTGGATCTTTCGGTAAAGTCACGTAGAAGGGAAGCAATAAAATAAGAAAAATAAAACATAATAAAATAAAATAATTCTCACGACGTTTCGGCCACAACGCAAGCGTTGTGGCCGAAACGTCGTGAGACGCAAGCGTTGTGGCCGAAACGTCGTGAGAATTATTTTATTTTATTATGTTTTATTTTTATTATTTTATTGCTTCCCTTCTACGTGACTTTACCGAAAGAACCAAGAAGATGGAGTGATCGATCTGTTTAACACGTAGACTTTCGCGACCAATATCATCCATAATAGAGATTTTCTGGGTTAGATCGCGTAGATGTACGTGATCTAACCCGAAAATCCTCCATCGTGAGTGGTCGTTCTGTTGACTCACCTCCTAGCCATAGGAATGTGGAATTTCCAACCACTGGTTCAGGCCTGGAGTAGGATTTCGAGCACTGGCCCCCTCCGCCCCATCGCAGGACCCCTCCCTCTCCACTGTCTCATTTCCATAAACAACATTTGACCTATCCACTTGGAGACACCGTATTCTCCAGACTCTTGATTATCCGAGGAGCAGACAGCTGTGATGCAGCTCTACTGTAGCACGCAGGGCCATTGACACACCGCCAGCAGGCGATCACACGGCGTGCCGCGGTGGTGCATTCTGGGATGAGTGTGAAGCGGTGGCAGCACTTCCGTTTTTGCCACCACAGAAGCCGAGCCATTGCCGCCTTGCGTCGTGCGTCAATGGACGCGTCGAGATATCTATACGTATGTTGAACTTCTTTCGCACCGTATGTTGCCAACCGTGTTAATGGGACGCGTGTAAGGCGAAGATGTGGTGACGCTCCGTCGTCCACAGTGAGCGCTTGACTAGCGTCACGTGCAATGGTAGCCCCCTGCCCCCTTGGTCCTGCTTTGCCCTGAGCCTAAATTATTTTGGACATCTCTGCACGGTCAACGTATGACGCCTTTCGTTCTGGATCGGCTCGGCAAATTAGGCAGTGGGGAAAGGGAGGCGTGGTCATGTAACACCACGGCTAGAGGCTCTGGCCGCTAGACCAACTAGGCGATTACATCGCGTTGGCCGTAGCTAAACCAAAACTATTTAAATAATTTTTCATGTTACCAGGTAAGGCTCCACTGAGGTGTAACATAACTCTTTGTTCAGAAGTGACAACGGCCATCACAAATCAAAGCGCAACGTAGTGGCGTATCATCACGTGGATATTTATAGCGGCCAAATACTCTAAACGCGTGATGTTGATTTTAAATGAGGAGGGAAACGGAGGACCTGGATAAAAATCCACGCAACCACCACGGGGAGAGAGAATATTCAAACTCCAAATATACAGGCATCATCAAAGTCAGGATCGAACCCACGACCTCCTGTATACATAACAAGATAGTTAACATCTCGCAACCGTGGCTCGCTCTGCGTACCTGTGGCCGTGCGGGCCTTGTTCTTGTGCTTGGGCGTGAAGCTGGAGTTGGAGCTGCCAAGGAGGCCGGCGTGCGAGTAGAGGGCCGGCCCGTAATCCTGCCCGCCAGCGCCCAGGTACGGCGGGTACATGGGGATGGGGTGGTGCGTCGTGGTGGCTGGCACGCTTCCACCGCCTCCACCGCCGCTCTGCTCCCCTCCCCGCGACGGGCTGCAGTTCTCCATCTTCATTCCCTGCTGTTCGGCAGCCGTCATGAGGCCAAAGTGGACGCCCTTCTGGCCGCCACCGCCGCCACCGCCGCCGCCGCCACCGCCGCCGCCGTCCTTCTCCTGCCCCGGCGCTGCCTCCGGCGTCCCGGGGTCCTTGGGCGGCGTGGGCGGGAAGCCGAAGAGATGGTGGTGGGCCGCGGGGCTTGCCGCGTGGTACGGCGCGCTCACCGGTCCGCCGGGGTGGTGGTGGTGGTGCTGGTGGTGGTGGGCCTGGTGGGCCGCGTGGGCCGCGTGAGCCGCTTGGGCCGCGTGGTGGAGGGCCCACGCCGGCGGGCCGTGAGAGGCGTGCCCGCCCAGAGCCTTGCCGCTGTCGAGCCAGGGCAGCGCCGGGTGGCTAGCGAGCAGGTGCGGACGGCATACCTGGGCACCTGCAGAAAGGGTGGGGGGGCGGGGGGGCAGTGGTGAGAATTTCCGCCGGTAATGGTCCCCACAACATTGGTGTTCATTCCCCCCACCTTACCCGCCCCCCCCCCCCGTACTTTACACACTGATGTCAATCCCAGTGCACCTACTTTACCGGGAGTAACCGCGCCGTATCAGAATTGGAATATTTATTTATACTGCAGGAGGAATCCGATGAGCTACTAAGCTTTTTTCGCAGATGTCCGGTAGGGGCACGGGGTCAAAACGTTACAACAACAAACAATACAAAAAAACACAATAGCAGTGTGAAGTATAGGAAAGGTAAATAAATCACTTTCAATTTTTTACTAATAAAACGAACCTACTTTTTTTTTTATCTAACCAGGTCATGCACGATATATGATTGGTGGCTGGAGATGAGAAGACATAGTCCGAGATGTGGCGATGTGTGATTGGTGGCTGAGAATGACGTGACAAGGATGAGGGGAGGAGGAGGAAATGGGAGAGGGGACCGTGCGGATATTGGCGGACGTCGGAGGGGGAAGGACGAGAGGAGAGGGCTGTAGTTGAAGGAGGGAGCTGTGGATGGAGGGAGCTGTGGATGGAGGGAGCTGTGGATGGAGGGAGCTGTGGATGGAGGAAGCTGTGAATGAAGGAAGGAGCTGTGGATGGAGGGAGCTGTGGATGGAGGAAGCTGTGGATGGAGGGAGCTGTGAATGAAGGAAGGAGCTGTGGATGGAGGGAGCTGTGGATGGAGGAGGGAACTGTGGATGGAGGGAGCTGTGAATGAAGGAAGGAGCTGTGGATGGAAGGAGCTGTGGATGGAGGAAGCTGTGGATGGAGGGAGCTGTGAATGAAGGAAGGAGCTGTGGATGGAGGGAGCTGTGGATGGAGGGAGCTGTGGATGGAGGGAGCTGTGGATGGAGGGAGCTGTGAATGAAGGAAGGAGCTGTGGATGGAGGGAGCTGTGGATGGAGGGAGCTGTGGATGAAGGAGGGAGCTGTGGATGGAGGGAGCTGTGGATGAAGGAGGGAGCTGTAGATGGAGGGAGCTGTGGATGAAGGAGGGAGCTGTGGATGAAGGAGGGAGCTGTGGATGGAGGGAGCTGTGGATGGAGGGAGCTGTGGATGGAGGGAGCTGTGGATGGAGGGAGCTGTGAATGAAGGAAGGAGCTGTGGATGGAGGGAGCTGTGGATGGAGGGAGCTGTGGATGGAGGGAGCTGTGGATGAAGGAGGGAGCTGTGGATGGAGGGAGCTGTGGATGAAGGAGGGAGCTGTGGATGGAGGGAGCTGTGGATGAAGGAGGGAGCTGTGGATGGAGGGAGCTGTGGATGAAGGAGGGAGCTGTGGATGGAGGGAGCTGTGGATGAAGGAGGGAGCTGTGGATGGAGGGAGCTGTGGATGAAGGAGGGAGCTGTGGATGGAGGAGCAAGCTGTGGATGAAGGAACGAGCTGTGGATGAAAGAGCGAGCTGTGGATGGAGGGAGCTGTGGATGAAAGAGTGAGCTGAGAATGAAGGAGGGAGCTGTGGATGAAAGAGTGAGCTGAGAATGAAGGAGGGAGTTGTGGATGGAGGGAGTTGTGGATGAAGGAGCGAGCTGTGGATGAAGGAGCGAGCTGTGCATGAAGGAGGGAGCTGTGGATGGAGGGAGCTGAGAATGAAGGAAGGAGCTGAGGATGGAGGGAGCTGTGGATGAAGGAGGGAGTTGTGTATGAAGGAGCGAGCTGTGGATGAAGGAGCGAGCTGTGCATGAAGGAGCGAGCTGTGGATGAAGGAGGGAGCTGTGGATGGAAGGAGCTGTGGATGGAGGAAGCTGTGGATGGAGGGAGCTGTGAATGAAGGAAGGAGCTGTGGATGGAGGGAGCTGTGGATGGAGGGAGCTGTGGATGGAGGGAGCTGTGGATGGAGGGAGCTGTGAATGAAGGAAGGAGCTGTGGATGGAGGGAGCTGTGGATGGAGGGAGCTGTGGATGAAGGAGGGAGCTGTGGATGGAGGGAGCTGTGGATGAAGGAGGGAGCTGTGGATGGAGGGAGCTGTGGATGAAGGAGGGAGCTGTGGATGAAGGAGGGAGCTGTGGATGGAGGGAGCTGTGGATGGAGGGAGCTGTGGATGGAGGGAGCTGTGAATGAAGGAAGGAGCTGTGGATGGAGGGAGCTGTGGATGGAGGGAGCTGTGGATGGAGGGAGCTGTGGATGAAGGAGGGAGCTGTGGATGGAGGGAGCTGTGGATGAAGGAGGGAGCTGTGGATGGAGGGAGCTGTGGATGAAGGAGGGAGCTGTGGATGGAGGGAGCTGTGGATGAAGGAGGGAGCTGTGGATGGAGGGAGCTGTGGATGAAGGAGGGAGCTGTGGATGGAGGGAGCTGTGGATGAAGGAGGGAGCTGTGGATGGAGGAGCAAGCTGTGGATGAAGGAACGAGCTGTGGATGAAAGAGCGAGCTGTGGATGGAGGGAGCTGTGGATGAAAGAGTGAGCTGAGAATGAAGGAGGGAGCTGTGGATGAAAGAGTGAGCTGAGAATGAAGGAGGGAGTTGTGGATGGAGGGAGTTGTGGATGAAGGAGCGAGCTGTGGATGAAGGAGCGAGCTGTGCATGAAGGAGGGAGCTGTGGATGGAGGGAGCTGAGAATGAAGGAAGGAGCTGAGGATGGAGGGAGCTGTGGATGAAGGAGGGAGTTGTGTATGAAGGAGCGAGCTGTGGATGAAGGAGCGAGCTGTGCATGAAGGAGCGAGCTGTGGATGAAGGAGGGAGCTGTGGATGAAGGAGCAGTATGGGTAGTGCTCGGTGTAGTAATGGCTAGTGATAGGGCTAAGGGTAGGCCTGGTCATAGCTGGGAGGCAGGGCAGAGAGTAGCAGCAGGATGGACTAGCCCAAGGGTCGACAACCTGCAGCTCCGAAGCAGCATGCGGTGGCTCTTTAAGGACTGTTGCTTCGTGACGTTAATCATTCAGGACTAACACTGTCTTCGTTTTCACCACAGCGCATTGCGGCCACGTTGATCGAATTCGAAAAAAAATGCCTCTTTTTGTCACTTTCCGCAAAAATGTGTCGGATACTCAGTGGGGGCGGAGGGTAGACACGGGGGTGGGGGGAGGTGTGGATGGTGAAATCACCACATGACGTCACTTGCCCACCTGCTCGCCCACTGAAAAAAAACTAAAATAAAAGTTTAATTTTTAAATCCTTTATATTAAGTTCGCATGCTTGCTTGCTTGCGTGCTTGCTTGCTTACGACCGTGCAAATCTTTCGGTCGTTTTTTTAACCCACTTCCCGTGATCCAATCGAGCTGACATTTACCACACAGACTCGTTGTGCCAGACAATTAATGTTCGTGAAAAAAAATTCCCAAAATATGACACTTTTTAGGCAAAAAAAAATTATTTTACATATATTCAAATAGAACTCATTCATCGCTTTGGCTGAACGTCACAGTATAAGAACCCAGAGCGTAACCCCTCCACAGGCCGTGGCAGAGTAGCGCAGTTGGTAGCGCCCTCGCTTCCCATGCCAAAGGTCGCGGGATCGATCCCCGCGTCCTTCACATGCGAATATATTTTTAAATCCTTTATATTAAGTTCGCTGCCACGCATATAAAGGATTTATAGTGAAAAACTTTGTTTTTACGGGTTATACTTATTATTTTACCAGGTAAGGCGCCACTGAGCTGTATAGCTGCTTTTCAGAAATGACCTGGCCACAAATGATAGCTCAACGAAGTGGCTTATCACCCAACTAGTAAGTTTTGTCACGTAAACAGAACATGCAAATTCCTTACTAGTACAGCACACCGGTGTGTTGGAGAGCCAAGCCACAACATTTACAATCCCTCTACATTTTTCAAAAAAAAATTTAACGTGTCGGAAAAAAGCAGAGGACCCAGAGAAAAACATCCATGCTACCATGCGGAGAGAGACAAACTCCAAATATACAGTTTAACACATAAACTTTTTCGACAAATATCCATAATGCAGGTTTTTTGGGGTTAGATTGCATACGTATAAACGTGTCGTTAAACCCGCCACAACCTGACACAGCCAATTAGTAAGGTTTGTCATGTAAACAGAATATGCCAATTCATTACTAATAAATATACAGCAGGCGTCAGGGTCGGGATTGAGCCCATGACCTCCTGTATACCAGGCGAGGTTGTTAACATCTCGCCACCGTGGCACCCCCCCCCCCACCACCCCCACGACATGCCGGCCAGCCGGAAACTTTTATCCTAACATAATACGATGACATTTAGCCAGGAAAACGACGCGTTTTCTTTCAGGAGGGACCAGCTGCTACTTTGGGATGTTTTAGCCGATATCAGTTACAATGTCGTTGTTGTTGTTGTTTGTTTTTAGCTCGAGGAGGACATCAGAGAACACAGAGACAACGCAGGCAGAACAGGGGGAGAACAAAACAAACTCCGCACTGCAAGGCGACCGAGCTGGGCAATCAGACCCCGGCCCCTTATTGCTGTGAGGCAAAGCCGCAGCTATGGAGTCAACATTGGGGGGGACCAAATCTTTCAGAGGGTCTGGGGGTCCCCCCCCCCCCCAGAAAAAAATGTAAATTTGAAAACGAATTTCCTGCCATTTCCTGCCTAAAATAGTAAAAAATTCACTAACTCATAGGATGGATTTTATTTATTTACAATAATGTCTAATAGTGTATTGTATTACATGCCTCTGTTTTTTTCTTTTTTTACCTTTTCTTGTCTCATTGTATGTAATGGCAGAGATTAGGGATAAAAAAAGTACAACCATAACCACAATCATATAAACAGACATCTATTTTATAGCAATATATTGAAGGGGGGGGGGGGGACATTCTGAACATATTTGAATATTGGAGGGGTGGGGGGGAGGCACTGATGGTTACACCTGCTGCCACCCTCCCGCCCAAGATGGCTGCTGCTGTTGTTGTTGTCACATCGCTACCGGCGAGATGTCAACTACCTCGCCCGGGTTCAATCTCCTCCCCGAGGCCTGCAAATTTGGAGTTCGGACATCTCTCTCCCCGTTGGTCGCATGGGTTCCGGGTCCTCCAGTTCTCCCCTCCACATTTAGAATCAAAGTGCGTTTAGGGAATTTGGCTACCGCTGTACATTTCCACGTGATGATATTGATGATGTCACACTTCGTTGACTTCGAATTTGTGAAAGCCAGGTCGCTTCTGACAAAGGGTCACATATGAGCTCAGTGGGGCCTTAGGGGCCGGCCATAAATGACGTCACGCGATTTTGGACGATTTTTGCCCCCCCCCCCTTCGTCACACGGCGTCACAAATAGTCAGACCCCCCCCCCCCTCAAATATGACGTCACAAAGCTCTGCCCCCCCCCCACCCCCCAAAAAATAAAACATGCTTCAAATCGCTTTAAACTATTGCCGTTGTAGTGCGTATTTAATGTGGCGCTGCACTCTGATGTTGTAGGAGAAACATTTATATAAAAAAGTATATTTAAGTAAGTAGAACGTGTTGTGTATATTTATTTAAAGTTGCGCATTTTGATGTGACGTCACATTTCTCAAACCCACCCCCCCCCCTCGTCACACATCGTCACAAATGTCTGACCCCCCCTAGGTGCGTGACGTCATTTATGGACGGCCCCTTACCTGGTGGAACAAAAAAAAAATTCCTTGCCTACCTCCACCTTCTCTCTTCTCGCATCCCCCTGTTCCACTCACACGGCTTGGGGCGGCCGCTGTTTCTCGTTGTCTTCGCCGGGAGTTCGAACTCCGCATTCACAACGTGGCTCTGCGCTTATTCAGCAGCGGTTCTCAGACTTTGTTGGCGACTGTACTGCCCCCTTTTGTTGAATTTAGTTCCAAACAGAGGAGCCCCCCCCCCCCCCCCTTGCCTGACCCGACGTGGTGGTTCTGAGAAATCACCGTCTGAATAATGAACGTGAATATCTTAACCAATTGTCCACTTTGTGGGGTATTCTGGCCAGCCAAACTCAGCGGACGTTTCGATCGCAACATTTGCGATCGAAACGTCGTCGTTTTTTGTTATTTTTTTGTTATTTTCTTGGAACCTATCTACGTGACTTTACCGAAAGACCCAAAGCAGATGAGGGTGGGCTAGTTGTTGTTGGTGGTGGTGTTAGGGGGACGCAGTCGATTACTTTGTCCCACGTGACTCAAGAGCTCGCGCGGGATGATAATAATAATTGTTCAATTTGTAACGCGCGCAAATTTACAGACGTAGTGGCCGCAACTCAGAGGCGCGGAGCCAAGCTCAGAGTCGCTCAAAAGCACGTGATTGTAGAGGTGAGTTTTTAAATCTCTCTTGAAGGAGGCGATTGAGGTGATGCTGCGAATGTGCAGAGGGATATCGTTCCAGACTGTTGGGGCTGCCACCGAAAAACGGCGCATAGACACGATGACCATCCTGGATCTTGGTATCAAGAGGAGGTCGTGAGTAGTCGCGCTGCGCAGGCATCTGCCGTGTGCTGAGCTGCAAGTTGTGAATAATGAAGAAAGCTACGGCGGGCAGGCGGATATGAAGGCATTGTGGCAGAGGCAGGCGGTCTTGTATGTGACGTCCCGCGCAACCGCGCGGGACGTCCTCAGACGCAGCCTTCGAGCTCGCGCGCTCTGCGTCTGAGCGCGTGTCACGCCGATGATCGCTCCCGGAGCCTCATCCCACCCTGAAACGCCCGCGGATGCGTGTTTGTCAGCCGGCGTGAATGCCACCCCAAGCTCCGTCCGTGCGCGCATTAAGAACGACGCGCACGCTCGCTCCCTCCGATACGAGAGAGAGAGAGAGACGGGGATGAGATCATGATCCAGGAGGTGACGGTGTCACGTGGGAAGCACATACAGAGAACGTATTACGACTATTAATTTATATTTTTTACCAGGTTAAGGCCCCACTGAGATATTTAGCTGTTTTTGAGAAGCGATCTGGCCATCACAAATTATTGCTCAACGAAGTGGCGGCTTATCATCGAGTAGAAATTTACAGCAGCCAAATACTCCGAGCGAGTGTTGTCGATTCTAACTGGGGATAGGAAAAACCGGAGGACCTGGAGAAAAATCCACGCGACCACGGGGAGAGAGAGAGACACCACAACCTCCAAATATACAGCAGCAGATGTGAGGGTTGGGATCGAACCCACGTCCTCCTGTACACCAGGCGAGGTAGTTAACATCTCCTAGCCACCGTGATGATGATGAGAGAGAGAGACACGCAAACTCCAAATACAACAGGCATCAGGGCCGAGATCTAACCCACGACCTCCTGTATACCAGGCGAGGTCGTTAACATCTCCTAGCCACCGTGATAATGATGATGAGAGAGAGAGACACGCAAACTCCAAATATACAGCAGGCGTCAGGGTCGGGATCAAACCCGCGACCTCCTGTATACCAGGCGAGGTAGTTAACATCTCCTAGCCACCGTGATGATGATGATGAGAGAGACACGCAAACTCCAAATATACAACAGGCATCGGGGCCGAGATCGAACCCACGACCTCCTGTATACCAGGCGAGGTCGTTAACATCTCCTAGCCACCGTGATAATTATGATGAGAGAGACACGCAAACTCCAAATATACAACAGGCATCGGGGCCGAGATCGAACCCACGACCTCCTGTACACCAGGCGAGGTAGTTAACATCTCCTAGCCACCGTGATGATGAGAGAGAGAGAGACGCAAACTCCAAATATACAACAGGCATCGGGGCCGAGATCTAACCCACGACCTCCTGTATACCAGGCGAGGTTGTTAACATCTCCTAGCCACCGTGATAATGATGATGAGAGAGACACGCAAACTCCAAATATACAACAGGCATCGGGGCCGAGATCGAATCCACGACCTCCTGTATACCAGGCGAGGTAGTTAACATCTCCTAGCCACCGTGATGATGAGAGAGAGAGAGACGCAAACTCCAAATATACAGCAGGCATCAGGGTCGTGATAAAACGCACGACCCTCCTGTACACCAGGCGAGGTAGCTAACATCTCCTAGCCACCGTGATGATGATGATGATGAGACAGACGCAGACTCAATTCACAGCAGGCATCTTCAGGGTCGAGATCGAACCCACGACCCTCCTGCACACCAGGCGAGGTAGCTAACATCTCCCAGCCACCGTGATGATGATGATGAGACAGACGCAGACTCAATTCACAGCAGGCATCTTCAGGGTCGGGATCGAACCCACGACCCTACTGCACACCAGGCGAGGTAGCTAACATCTCCTAGCCACCGTGATGATGATGAGACAGACGCAGACTCAATTCACAGGAGGCATCATCAGGGTCGAGGTCGAACCCACGACCCTCCTGCACACCAGGCGAGGTAGCTAACATCTCCCAGTCACCGTGGTGATGATGATGATGATGAGACAGACGCAGACTCAATTCACAGCAGGCATCTTCAGGGTCGAGATCGAACCCACGACCCTCCTGCACACCAGGCGAGGTAGCTAACATCTCCTAGCCACCGTGATGATGATGAGACAGACGCAGACTCAATTCACAGGAGGCATCATCAGGGTCGAGGTCGAACCCACGACCCTCCTGCACACCAGGCGAGGTAGCTAACATCTCCCAGTCACCGTGGTGATGATGATGATGATGAGACAGACGCAGACTCAATTCACAGCAGGCATCTTCAGGGTCGAGATCGAACCCACGACCCTCCTGCACACCAGGCGAGGTAGCTAACATCTCCTAGCCACCGTGATGATGATGAGACAGACGCAGACTCAATTCACAGGAGGCATCATCAGGGTCGAGGTCGAACCCACGACCCTCCTGCACACCAGGCGAGGTAGCTAACATCTCCTAGCCACCGTGATGATGATGATGATGAGACAGACGCAGACTCAATTCACAGCAGGCATCTTCAGGGTCGAGATCGAACCCACGACCCTCCTGCACACCAGGCGAGTTAGTCAACATCTCCTAGCCACCGTGGCTCGCCCACCAGCGTACCGTGGGCCTGCCGGTAGCCGTGGAGGCGAGCGCCGGGCCCCGCGACGTAGTAGGGCCCCTGCACGGGGGCCCCGGGGCCGTCCAGGTGGTTGAGGAAGGCGTCCAACTCGTCGGCCGGCATGAGCTGCCCGGCCGCCCCGGACTCAGGCCCGTAGCCGCCGTGGCCTAGGTTGGACTCCACGCCGTGGTGGTGGCCGTGGTGGTGGTGGTGCTGGCCCGGGGCGAGCGTCGCAGAGGGCCCGTGCGGGTGTCCGAGCCACCGGCCACCCTGCTCGACGCTCCCTTCCATCGCGACGGCGGTGGAGGAGGTCTATGCCAGCGCTTCTGCAAGGAGGAGGGTGGTGGAGGTGGTGGAGGTGACAATGGTGATTATGGTGATGGTGGTCGTGGTGTCAGCACGTGTCCATGGTGGTGGTGTTTATAGCGGTGGTGGTGGTCGTATTGATGGTAGTTTGGTGGTGGTAGTCGTGGTGGCATCGGGGAAGATCGGGAATGAGGTAAGTGGGAGAGAGAGAGAAACACAGGTGAGAAACGGACATGAGCTGCGAAAGCAAAATAAGAATATAACAATTTAATTCTTCCACGATCGCTTTGTCAATCCACTGCTGGGTGAAGGTCTCCCCACTCCGCATCGGTCACGTGGGCTGTTTGACCATACTTCACCCTGCCGGTGAAGTGCGCGTCCAGAGGGGGTGCTCAGGGGTCGTCGGATATCACTCGCCACTGATGTTGGCCGTGGCCGAGTATCAAACTTAGGCTGGCCAGGTTCACAGCGTAGTCTCTGGGAGTGTAGGGTCTCTGAGTGAGTTTACGGGTCACTATGTAACTATATGGGTATCTATGTAAGTATATGGGTCTCTATGTACGTCTATGGGTCTCTATGTGTGAGTTTATGGGTCTCTATGTGTGAGTTTATGGGTCTTTATGTGTGTTTACGGGTCACGATGTGAGTCTATGGGTCTCTATGTGTGAGTATACGAGTCTCTATGTAAGTCGATGGGTCTCTATGCGTGAGTTTATGGGTATCTTTGTAACTATATGGGTATCTATGTAAGTATATGGGTCTCTGTGTACATCTATGGGTCTCTTTGTGTGAGTTTATGGGTCTCTATGTGAGTTTATGGGTCTCTATGTGTGTATATGGGTCTCTTTGTTTGAGTATACGAGTCTCTATGCAAGTCTATGGGTCTCTATGTGTGAGTCTATGGGTCTCTTTGTGTGGAAATGGGTCTCTATGTGTGAGTCTATGCATCTCTATGTTTGAATATACGAGTCTCTATGCAAGTCTATGGGTCTCTATGTGTGAGTTTATGGGCCTCTATGTGTGAGTCTATAGGTCTCTTTGTGTGGAAATGTGTCTCTATGTGTGAGTCTATGCGTCTCTATGTTTGAATATACGAGTCTCTATGCAAGTTTATGGGCCTCTATGTGTGAGTCTATGGGCCTCTATGTGTGAGTCTATGGGTCTCTTTGTGTGGAAATGTGTCTCTATGTGTGAGTCTATGCGTCTCTATGTTTGAATATACGAGTCTCTATGCAAGTCTATGAGTCTCTATGTGTGAGTCTATGGGTCTCTATGTGTGAGTCTATGGGCCTCTATGTGTGAGTCTATGGGCCTCTGTGTGCGTCTAATGGTCTCTATGTGTGAGTCTATGGGCCTCTATGTGTGAGTCTAAGGGTCTCTATGTGTGAGTCTATGGGCTTCACTGTGTGAGTCTATGGGTCTCTATGTGTGAGTCTATGGGTCTCCGTGGTGTCAGCACGGTTGGCATTGAGCCCCCCTTTGCCCGGGGTGTCCTCTCGACCCTGGGCCCCCTACACCTTGTGGTGGGCAACCGGCGCAGTTGCACCGCCTGCGCACTCCGTGGCGGGGTCGCGACACTGGGCGGGCTTCTTTAATTTGGAACGCGTCGCATTTTTGTGTCCTTGCCAGAAGTGCTCCAGAGACGGCGGGGATTTTGGGAGTGTGGGAGCGCGGGGGAGGAGCGGTGGCGCTGTGGTTAGGGCACTGCGCTACGAACCAGACGACCCAGGTTTGACTCCAGCTCACGCGGCCCAACAGCGGCGTGGATAATATCTGAACCGGTCCGACGTCTCCGCACGCATCAAAAGAGTCACCTGGTGCGGTGTGTAAGCAACAGCGGTGGGGAGACAAAGGCGGCCGGGCGTGGTGTCTGACACGCCACCCCCACGTGTGCCGTGCCGGCCTTCATCGGTGCTACTCGAAAACAGCACTTGCCCCAGCAGTCTGTTAGAGGCTATACGGGGGATCTTTGTTCCCTTTATAAAAACGAAACGTCTCATCGACCGTAATTGCTGTCAAACGTTCTGCCCGTCGTGCAGTCAGTGTCACACACACACACACGCGCGCGCACGCGCGCACGAAAGACAAAGATCCCCCGTATAGCCTGAACAGACTGTTGGGACAAGTGCTGTTAGCGAGGACCTTTGAAGGCCGGAACGGCACACGAGAGGGTGGGTGGCCAGCACCACGCCCGGCCGACTTTGTTTCCCGCATCAGGTACTCATTTGAGGCTGAGTTGACCTAGGGGAGACCCATGACCAGTTCAGATAATCGTCACTGGGTGTTGGCCGTGAGCGGGAATCGAACTTGGGTGGCCGGGTGCGTAGCGCAGCGCGCTAACCACTACACTACCGCTCCCCGCACACACGTACACACACACGCGAACACACACACACGCGTACAGACACACACACGTACACACACATAGGCGTATACACACACACACGCGTATACACACACACGCGTATACACACACACACGCGTATACACATACACACACGCGTATACACACACACACGCGTATACACACACACGCGTATACACACCTACACACGCGTATACACACACACACGCGTATACACACACACACACGCGTATACACACACACACGCGTACAGACACACACACACGTACACACACATAGGCGTACACACACACGCGTATACACACACACACGCGTACAGACACACACACACGTACACACACACAGGCGTACACACACACGCGTATACACACACACACGCGTATACACACACACGCGCATACACACAGATGCTCGCGTTTACGTGTGTGTGTGCAGTAGTGCAGCAGTTAGCGCTACGAACCCGAGCTCGATTCCTGGCCACGGCCAACACCGGTGACGATTATCTGAACTGGTCCTGGGCCTCCCCTAGGTCGACTCAGCTTCAATTGAGTTGCGGGGAGACAAAGGCGGCCGGGCGTGGTATCGGCCACCCACCCACTCGTGTGCCGTTCCGGCCTTCATAGGTGCTCGCTAACAGCACTTGCCCTAACAGTCAGTCCAGGCTATACGGTGGGTCTTTGTCTTATACGATAATAAAATATATACCGGAGATCCCCGCTTTTACGACACAATAAATCCATGGAACTCCCTTCATATAACGAGCCCGTTTTCCCATAGTACAAACAGGAAAAACGCCAGTTGACGATGTTGTTGCGTTTTTTTTCCCTTTCCGTGTTTAACAGGGGGGGGGCGTTTCATTTGACAAAAAAAAAATCCACACGAAAAAAACCCTTGAGAAGAGCAAAAGCGCCGAAGCCACATCGGAAACCAGACAGAATGTGGGTTCGGAGTCGTGTCAGAAGCTGCGAGTTTTGACGGCGTAAATAGAACCGGTGATATTTAACGTCGTAAATCGGGTACACGCTGTAAAATATACAATAACCTCTTCTTGGTTCTTTCGGTAAAGTCACGTAGAAGGGAAGTAAGTATTTTATTACTTCCCTTCTACGTGACTTTACCGAAACAACCAAGAAGATGAATCCCTGCAGTCACGAAAGCTTTAAATCGAAAAATACAATAACCTGTATCTGTCCTCCTGTACGTGTATATGTATCTGTCTATGTGTATGTATGTATGTGTATATGTCCATTTCTATGTGTGTGTGTGTCTCTGTATGTGTATCTGTGTGTATGTACGTGTATGTCTTTTTCTGTGTGTGTGTGTTTCTGTGTGTGTCTCTGTATGTATTTACGTGTATATGTCTTTCTCTACGTGTGTGTGTGTGTCTCTAGTCCGGCAAAACAACTTCCTACCTGCTCATGGTGCCGGACGGGCAATGCTATCTTGGGCAGTGCTGTGGGGGGAGGGCCAATTCCGATTGGCCTTTCCCCTCATGGCATTTGTGACCACCACAGTGACCAAAAGGGGGCTATGGATGGGTGCGAGAGGCTGGTAACCCCTCCACCTTAAATTAATTACCACTAAACCACGACGGAAATTTTTAATTAATAAGCTTGTGCCAGAGGCCCCGGGGGGACAGCTGTCTATGACCTCTACTGGCCAAACTCCATTTGGCGGAGCCAGGAGATTGAATCTTTACCCTCGGGGCTCCTCCAGAAACAACAAAAAACCACTGCGTGTGGCCACGTGGAGTTTTCGAACGCTCACTGCGGAGGAGAGGCTGCCACTCCTCTGTTGGGAGCTGGACCGGTACCGCCTGAATCTCTGTGGTATTCAGGAGGTCCGGTGGACCGGCTCTGGGGGGCGTGGGAGCGTGGCATTGAGGTGTTGGAAGCTGTAAGCCCCAGGCTACTTTAGGTTCGCCTTCCCATCAACCAGAGGTGAGGAGTGGTGGTCGTGGTTACTTATGCCCCCACTGAAGACGAACATCCGTGAAGGGATGCAAGCAAGGCCGATGAGTCAGATGCCTTCTATGACCTCCTGTCACAGGTGCTAGCTAAAGTGGCCCCTCGGGATAGAGTCATCTTGTTGGGCGACTTCAATGCCCGAGTTGGTCATGATGCTGGCACCTGATCTGGAGTGATTGGAAGGCATGGGCCAGATCAGCTCAATAAAAACGGCAGGAGGCTGATAGATTTTTGTGCAGCTCATGGGCTTGTAATTACCAACACGCTGTTCTGGCATCGGCGCATCCACACATCATGGATGCATGCCGGGTCCAAGCAAGAACATCTGCTCACTAAATAGTGACGAAACAGCAGATGCGGACCCATGTCCTTGACACCAGGACCTACCGTGGAGCTGATCTGCCCACTGACCGTCGACTTGTCATCTGTAAGATGCGCCTGCCATTCTTCTACTCCAGTGGTGGGTGTACACACAGGACCCCATTCAAACCCTTAGTGACATGGTCTCAGCTAGCTTATGAAAGTTGCAAGCGAGAATTTAATCATCGCTTGCAGCTGGGGTTGGCATTGTCCACCACTCCTCCTGTTGTCGTGGGGAAATGGGCGAGGTATAGGACTGACTCATGTAGCTGCAATGGCTGCTTTGGGTACACGGTCCAGACCTCCCCAGAGACCCTGGCTGACAGAGGAGGTGTTCAGGCTGGCTGATTAAAGCGACAGGCCCACTCTCATCGTCTACAGCATCCCACGTCAGAGAATGAGGAGGTTTGCCGCAGCATTCGCTCGGAGGTTCAGAGAGCCGTAAGGTGCTGCAAGGATGGGTGGTGGTTGCAGGTTGCTGAGGACATAGTCTGCCTCAATGGCCCGCGATCACAAATCGCTACTTAATTCTATAAAAAAAGGAACCTGCAGCGCCGCACCTATTGCCATCATTAGGGGAAAGAACGGTGATCCAATCTCTGACCCCCAGGAACCGGTTTGCAGATTTGCTGAGCATTTCTGTGAGGTCCTGGGGGAGGGGACATCCCGCAGCCTGGATAGCAACGTGGGACAAAGTGGGAATGACCCTACAGAGGCTGCGGTGCCTCAAATATTGGAAGAAGTCACCCCCTGTGAGTGGCTAGCTGAGGTGCTATCTGTTGAGGAAGTACTGAAGGCAATCCAGAGTCTTAGACCAGGAAAGACACCGGGCAGAGATGATCACCCAAGCGAAATGCTGAGGGAGGGTGGAGTTTGTGCACAGACTGCCCTACATGACATCATAACAACAGTCTGGACCACTGGATGGGTTCCGCAGGACTGGAAGATGCCCTGTACAGACTGGAACAACTCCAGGGGCATCTCACTCCTCAGTGTGCCGGGAAAAGATCTGGCAAAGATTATTCAACTTTGCTTTGCTAGGCACACTGAGGAGAGGCTTGCGGAGCCCCAATGCGGTTTCAGGAAAGGACGGTCCTGCACAGATGCAATATTTTCTGTCCGTCTGCTACAGCAGAGGTGTAGGGAAATCCAACAAGACCTACATCTCTGCTTTATTGACCTGGTCAAGGCCGATGATACCATCAGTAGGCCTGGGCTTTGGGTAGTTCTTCGTGCTTTCGGAGTCACTTACCCTCTGCTCACAATCAATAAGGACCTTCATAATGGTGAGTGGGCCCGGGTAAAACTACGTGGCCGGGAGTCGGAGCCATTCTATGTACACCTTGGGATGCGACAGGGATGTCCTCTGGCTCCCACATTATTTAACATCTATTTCGACCACGTAGTTCGTGAAGATATCTGTACCGGAGGAATTTACATCTGGTACAGATACAATGGGAGGCTGATCGATGCCTGGGTGGGGTCAAGGGATGGCTCCCTATTGCGCAACCATGTTATGTATGCCGATGATGATCTGGTAATTGCTGCTCACTCAGAGGAGGAGTTGGAGGCGCTGCTGCTGAACCTGGAGCGTGCCACTAAGAGGTGTGGCCTTACCATCAGCCCCACCAAAACTAAGCACCTGCCTGGGTATTTGTACCATCGGACACTCCACCCCCACAACTCCCAATTGGTGATAGGGCAGTTGTGGAGAGAGTGGAGAGTTTCCCATACCTGGGCAGAGTGCTCATGACCGGCTCCGGTTTAACGGCAGAGGTCTCACTCCGAATCAGTCGAGCGGCATTATCTTTTCATCGGTTACGTAACGCTGTGTGGAAGCTACCTGGTCTGTCGCTCTGCATGAAACTTCAGGTCTTCCCTCACTTCTCTACGCTTGCGAAACGTGGATCCCCCTATTGGAAGATCTTCGCCGGTTAGAAACATTTAGGCTCACCTGCCTACTATCCATCCTGAGTTTAACAAGGCTGGATTGTGTGAGGAGCTCACAAATCCTTGAAAGATATTGACAAAATTCTCATCGATGAGCTCCTCCGGCAGGGAAGGCTGCGTTGGCTGGGCCATGTAGCCTGCATGTCCAGCCACCGCATGCCTAAACAGCTTTTGTTTGGCCGGATCGAGGGGGCGAAACGGGCGGCATGGGCTAGAGAAGAGATGGAGTGATGTGGTACAGGAGGATGCGGTGTCAAGATCGGCCCCTGTGGAGGAGGCTCGTGAAGGATGCTACTGGGCAGTCGGAGGCAGTCGCCCTCCAACAACAACGGAGGGCAGAGGAACAACGCTCACAACAACGAGCGGAGCGCCGGGTGGCTAAAGCACAGCAAGTTGGCACAGTAGGGGGCACAGGTGGTGCATTAGCTAGTCGTCTCAGTCAGTCGACCTGTGGCATCTGGGTCTGCCCCGTGACCTCCTGCCAGCGGGCGTTCGACACTTCACGTGGCCTCAAGGTGCACATTGCCTGGCACAAGCGTCGTGGTGACGTCACCACCACTTAGTGGCGAATGGCGGTTGTTGTTGTTGTTGTTGTGTGTCTCTATGTGATACAGGGTATGTCTAGCCATAGACTCGCGCACTGCATCGCGCGCGTTCTGGCCTCCCCTAGGTCGACTCGGCTTCAAATGAGTACCTGGTGCGGTGCGTAAACATCGCCACTGGGGAGACAAAGGCGGCCGGGCGTGGTGTTGGCCACCCTCCCCCTCGTGTGCTGTGCCAGCCTTTACAGTATATAGGTGCTTGCTAACAGCACTTTCCCCTACAGTCTGTTAAGGCTATACGGGGGCTCTTTGTATTTGTTTTTGTCTCTGTGTGTGTGTCTCTGTGTGTGTGTGTCTCTGTGTGTCTTTCTCATCTTGGTCAGTCGACCCGTGGCACCTGCTGAGTCTGCCCCGTGACCTCCTGCCAGCGGGCTTTCGACACTTCACGTGGCCTCAAGGTGCACTTGGCCTGGCACAAGCGTCGTGGTGACGTCACCGCCACTTAGTGGCGAATGGCGGTTGTTGTTGTTGTGTCTTTCTCTATGTGTGTGTGTGCCTCTGTGTGTATGTCTCTGTGTATTTCTGTGTTTCTCGGTTTATTTAGACACGTGTCTGAGGCTGGATTTTTGGCACTGTTGTTGATTTGCATGTAAGCACTATTTATTTAGTGTTTCTTCTGTTTGTAGTAAGCGCTGGCATGAGTTCCATGTCAATAATCTGTTGCTTTGCCCCTCATTTATTTGCGCATTCCCACCCCGCAATGCCCTGCGACTGACACCACCACCGAGGCTCTTGGGCTGTGGGTCTCTGAGTCTCGTTCTAACTCTATGGATCTCTCTGACATCACCACGACGCTTGTGCCAGGCTATGTGCACCTTGAGGCCACGTGAAGTGTCGAACGCCCGCTGGCAGGAGGTCACGGGGCAGACCCAGATGAAAACGGGTCGACTGACCGAGACGACTGGCTGATGCACCACCTGTGCCCCCTACTGTGCCAACTTGCTGTGCTTTAGCCACCCGGCGCTCCGCTCGTTAGATCGTTATGTGATTTTCTGGGTCTCTTTGGAACTCTGTGGGTCTATGTCTACATGCAACCCTTTGGGTATCTAGGATGAATATCTGCGTAAAACGATGAGTACATGTAACCCTATGGGTCTCTATGTAACTCTATAGATCTCTGTGCCATCCTACGAGTCTCCATATAACTCTTTGGGATTCTATGTAACTCTATGGATCTCTGCGTCATCCTACGAGTCTCCATGTAACCCTATGGGTCTCTATGTAACTCGATGGATCTCTATGTAACTCTATGGATCTCTGCGTCATCCTACGAGTCTCCATGTAACCCTATGGGTTTCTATGTAACTCGATGGATCTCTATGAGACTCTATGTAACTCGGTGTAGCTGCTGTCACTGCCGTCCATCTAGCAGAGCTGCTGAGCTCGATGGGACTTTCCAGCTGAAATAAAGAGGAAATATGCGTGTGTGTGTGTCTGGGTGTTTCTAATCTGCGTGCTTCCTGGCGATGTTTACACAACATTTAGGCTGGCATGCCTACGATCCATCCTGGGTTTAACCAGGCTGGATTGTGTAATGAGCTCACAAATCCTTAAAAGATCAGGACAAAGTCCCATCGGTGAGCTCCTCCGGCAGGCAAGGCTGCGTTGGCTGGGTCATGTAGCCCACATGCCCAGCCACCGCATGACTAAACAGCTTTTGTTCGGCTGGATAGGGGGGGGGGGGGGCTAGACGGGCGCGGCACGGGCTGGAGAAGAGATGGAGTGATGTGGTACAGGAGGAGGTGGAGCTGAGTGGACTTGCCGATGACTGGTACCAGCGGTGTCAAGATCGGCCTCAGTGGAGGAAGCTCGTGAAGGACGCTACTGGGCAGCAACAACGGAGGGCGGAGGAGCGACGCTCACAACAACGAGCGAAGACTAAAACGCAGCAAGTTGGCACAGTAGGGGGCACAGGTGGTGCATCGGCCACTCATCTAAGTCAACCCGTGGCACCTGGGTCTGCCCCGTGACCTCCTGCCAGCGGGCGTTCGACACTTCACGTGGCCTTAACGTGCACCTAGCCTGGCACAAGCGCCGTGGTGACGTCACCGCCACTTTGTGACGATTGGCGGTGTGTCTGAGTGTGTTTGTATCTTTGTCTTTGTGTCTGTCTGTCTCGCGGTGGTGCAGCGGTTAGCGCGCTGTGTGCTACGAACCCGGCAACCCGAGTTCGATTCCCGCTCACGGCCAACGCCCGTGACCCCCCCCCCACCCCCCCACACATACAAATATAAAGATCCCCCGTGAAGCATTGTGGCAAGTGCTGTTGGCGAGCACACACATCTAAAGGCAAAGTTTCCCGGTATATCCTTTAACAGACTGTCAGGGCAAGTGCTGTTAGCGAGCATCTACGAAGGCCGGCACGGCACACGAGGGGGTGGGCGGCCAAGACCCACGCCCGATCGTGGCGATCTTTACACACCGCACCAGGTACTCATTTGAGGCTGAGTCGACCTAGGGGGAGGCCAAGGACCGCTTCAGGTAGTCGTCACTGGCGTCGGCGGCCGTGAGCGGCCAATCCAACTCGTGTCGCCGGGTTCGTGGCGCACGTGGCGCGCTAACCACTGCGCCACCGCTCCCCAAACGCACGCGCGCAGACACAGAGACTCAAGACTCGGTGCGATGCAACATCATCAGCAGCGGCTACCCTCTTCGCGCTTGATCCACGTTGGGAATGTATGAAAACATAGGCGGCATCAACATTCCTCCGGCAAAGGGCATATCCCCTTGTTGTTTTTCCCACCCCTCCAACCCCCCGCCGTTTCTCTCTCTCCCTCCTCACCGCGATCCATGCTTGCTAAATGTGCAGGGGATCTAAACAGTCATCGATCAAGTTCCAGTGGCGGCCAATGCAACGCCACGAAAGTTCCGTGTTTTTGTCGCGGGCGAAGCCTCCCTCGACGAGGGCCGCTACTTACCACCCTCCTGCAGATTAGCGCGGTTGGCTAAGGTACGGTGCGAAAGAAGTTCGACGTGCAGAGCGACACGGAGAGACGCACGGAGACAAATTCAAGACGCGGGTCGCAGGAGCGCGACTGTGGACGAGCAATACAAGTTATGGATCGTCTAGTAACACCCATAGAGACACATAGAGACACAGAGACACATAGAGATACATAGAGACCCATATAGATACATAGAGACCCATAGAGATACATAGAGACCCATAGAGATACATAGAGATACATAGAGATACATAGAGATACATAGAGACACAGAGACACATAGAGATACATAGAGACCCATAGAGATACATAGAGACCCATAGAGATACGTAGAGATACATAGAGACCCATATAGATACATAGAGACACATAGAGACATAGATATATAGCTATACACAGAGACACATAGATATATGTAGCGATACATAGAGACGCGGTTCGAGGTGGTGGGTGGTGGGTGGGTGATGCGTGGGTGGGTGGTGGATGGTGGATGGTGGATGGTGGGTGGATGGTGGGTGGTGGGTGGTGGATGGTGGGTGGATGGTGGGTGGTGGATGGTGGATGGTGGATGGTGGGTGGATGGTGGGTGGTGGGTGGTGGATGGTGGGTGGGTGGATGGTGAGTGGTGGATGGTGGGTGGATGGTGGGTGGTGGGTGGTGGATGGTGGGTGGATGGTGGGTGGTGGGTGGTGGATGGTGGATGGTGGGTGGTGGATGGTGGGTGGATGGTGGGTGGATGGTGGGTGGTGGATGGTGGGTGGATGGTGGGTGGATGGTGGGTGGATGGTGGATGGTGGATGGTGGGTGGATGGTGGGTGGTGGATGGTGGGTGGATGGTGGGTGGTGGGTGGTGGGTGGTGGATGGTGGGTGGTGGATGGTGGGTGGATGGTGGGTGGTGGATGGTGGGTGGATGGTGGGTGGGTGGTGGATGGTGGGTGGATGGTGGGTGGTGGGTGGTGGATGGTGGGTGGATGGTGGTGGTGGTGGTGGATGGTGGGTGGTGGGGTGGTGGTGGGTGGTGGGGTGGTGGGTGGTGGATGGTGGGTGGATGGTGGGTGGATGGTGGGTGGATGGTGGGTGGTGGATGGTGGGTGGATGGTGGGTGGTGGATGGTGGGTGGATGGTGGGTGGTGGGTGGTGGGTGGTGGATGGTGGGTGGATGGTGGGTGGATGGTGGGTGGATGGTGGGTGGTGGATGGTGGATGGTGGGTGGATGGTGGGTGGATGGTGGATGGTGGATGGTGGGTGGTGGATGGTGGGTGGATGGTGGGTGGATGGTGGATGGTGGATGGTGGGTGGTGGATGGTGGGTGGTGGATGGTGGGTGGATGGTGGGTGGATGGTGGATGGTGGATGGTGGGTGGTGGATGGTGGTGGTGGATGGTGGGTGGATGGTGGGGGTGGATGGTGGATGGTGGATGGTGGATGGTGGGTGGTGGATGGTGGGTGGTGGATGGTGGGTGGATGGTGGGTGGTGGATGGTGGGTGGATGGTGGGTGGTGGATGGTGGGTGGATGGTGGGTGGATGGTGGATGGTGGATGGTGGGTGGTGGATGGTGGGTGGTGGATGGTGGGTGGATGGTGGGTGGATGGTGGATGGTGGATGGTGGGTGGTGGATGGTGGGTGGTGGATGGTGGGTGGATGGTGGGTGGTGAATGGTGGGTGGATGGTGGGTGGGTGGATGGTGGGTGGATGGTGAGTGGTGGATGGTGAGTGGTGGATGGTGGATTGTGGGTGGTGGGTGGAGAAGCGTTGCACATTGTTTCACTCCCCGCGTGGGGAGTTCCAACTCAGCCGTCGAGCTCTGGACCGCGAGTCGGGCGCGCGACCCACTGGGCCACCACTTGCGGCAGCAGTCGTTGTGGATAAAATAAAGTGAATAACAATAAGAACCATTTAACCATCGTCGTCGCCGTCGCGAATGTTTGCCTTCTAACTCGGAATTGCCACTCGCTGGGGGGGTGCAGAGCCGTGGCGCGCGTGGTGAGCGCTTCGCACAACGAACACGGCGGAATGGAAGTTCAACTCCCGGACACGGCTGGCGAAGTGAATATCTCAGACAGCCTCCTGCACATCCACCTTGACCAGCGTGGTGAAGTATGGTCAAACGCCCCGACCGCATAATTGTAGGCTCTCTCCCAGCGGTGGATTGAGAAAGGGCTCAAAGTAAAATGTATTTATTTTAGAATTTGCTCTCTCCTCCGCTGAAGCACTGCGATAACAGCCGCAACACGAGTTGGACTTTCTAATCACGCGATGTGTCTGTATGTATATATAAACTTACCGTGCACTCGACTTCAATCCCACCGTTTCGTGACACTTTAAAGCTTTCAAAGTCTCGAGATAGATAGACCAGGAGGGCTGGCAAAAAAAAGTAACCACAAGAAGAAGAGCCAAATTATTTTATTTAGTTTAAATCGAATTCGGTAAAAAAAATAAAAAAAATAAAAAAAACTCTCCCCCCATAAATATTTCAATAGACAGCAACAATACGGACGCGTGGTGAGCGCGAGACGGCGGTGTGCTCCTTAGTGGAGTTGGGTCACCACACAGTAAGTCCTCACGAAGAGCCGAGAGAGACGCGACTCCCAAGTCGACACCCTGAACGACTCAGCTAATGCGAAGCTCGTCACGGTTGTACCAAACACACACACACACGCGCGCGCACACATATATATAATGTACAACAATGTTCTTTCTTTTTTTTCTTGTACAAAATGCTGCTGCTCTCGCTATCTGTACCGGTCAAACGAGACGGCGCAAGTCACCCGTGCCTACCGCAGAAGGCGGCTCGGGTATGTTCCAGAGTGCAGGATGCATGCGGGCGAGTGTTTTGAGACAGCGATGAGGGCTCGCTCTACCTCCTCTGATGTCTCTGCCGGGTCACTGTGCCTCATTGTAGGCGCAGGCTTTGTTGGGAAGCCTCGTGGGTGAGTCTCAAGACTCGGGGTTTCTTTCAGGAGGGTCCTGCCACGTATTCTGTGCTGCTTGCTGCTTGCTGCTGCTGGTGTGTGTGTGCGAGACTCTATTTGAGTAAGATTCGGGTAATTCTAGATTTGAAGCTTTCGTGACTGCAATGATTCATATTCTTAGGTTTTTTCGGTAAAGTCACGTAGGTAAAAACATTAAAAAGTAAAATAAAATAAAAATAAAAATCACGACGTTTCGGAGGCAACACAAGCTTCCGTCTTCAGGTGGTACCGTCACAGCCACGACAGCTGTATCAAGTAAATGAGAGATTGCAGAAGCTACCACTCCGTTTATATAATGGTTGGAGAAGGTGGTGGGGCAAGGGCCGCATACTTATTATTAATATGGTAAGGTGAGGTTTGAGACTAAGAATAGACTATTCTTAGTATCAAACCTTACCGAAAAAACCTAAGAATAAGATTCGGGTAATTAATTTGGCATCGGAATGTTGGGGCTAATATCGGTCACATTGTGTGCGCGTGTGTGTTTTGTTGTTGTTTGCTCTGGGAGGAAACCCGACGGAGAACAGGGAGAGACACAAACTCCACGCGGACATGCGCCCGGGTTCGGGAGTCGAACCGTGGCACTTATTGTCATCATCGCTTCACACAAACTGCGCTACTCTTGACGCATACAAAGCGTGCGTACAACAATGCCATCGTAGGGCCGGTCACCGTCATCGTCATTGCCATCAATGTCCTAATCATCATCATCATCATCATTGTAATCGATATCTTAATCATCATCAGGGACATAATGCGATTGATTTATCAAATGTCTCGTCGCGCTTACAACTCCACAATTAGAAGTACAAATACGGCGCCGAGGAGTAAAAGTAAACAAGAACAGGTAAAGGTACAAGGCCTGCACATTCTTTCTCAAGCCACTACTGAACGGTGATGATTACTTATTGATCCAGGAAAAGCTAAACTAAATTATTAACTATTTTTATTTTACCAGGTAGGACCCATTGAGCTCTTTTTAAATCCTTTATATTAAGTTCGCTTGCTTGCGTGCTTGCTTGCTTACGACCGTGCAAATCTTTCGGTCGTTTTTTAACCCATTTCCCGTGATCCAATCGAGCTGACATTTTGCACACAGACTCGTTGTGCGTGACAATTTGTTTTCGTGAAAAAAAAATTCCGAAATGTTACACTGTTTAGGGAAAAAAATTAAATATTTAATTACCAATTGCTTAATGCTGGCAGACAATCATCTGACCCATAGGTAGCAGCCATCTCAAGCCAAAGGACGAGAGGACTCTAGCCGCCACGCATATAAAGGATTTAGAGTGAAACACTTTTTTTTTACGGGTTAATTTTTAAAATCCTTTATATTAAGTTCGCTTGCTTGCTTGCTTGCTTACGACCGTGCAAATCTTTCGGTCGTTTTTTAACCCACTTCCCGTGATCCAATCGAGCTGACATTTTGCACACAGACTCGTTGTGCGTGACAATTTGTTTTCGTGAAAAAGGAATTTCCAAAATTTTCCACTTTTGAGAAAAAACAAATTTTCATATTTAATTTTTAGGAATGTTTTTTCATATTTAATTTAAAATACCAATGTGATGAAAACTCTTACTCAAGAAAAACAGAAATGAATAATAAAATGAAACCGATGCCACGCATATAAAGGATTTATAGTGAAAAACTTTGTTTTTACCGGTTAATTTTTTCAGAAGCAACCTGGCCACAAATAATAGCGAATCACCACGTGGAAACGTATCGCTGCCGAATACTCTAAACGCGTGATGTTGATTCTAAATGTGGGGAGGGGGGAAAACCAGAGGACCCGGAGAAGGCTATATGGGGGATCTTTGTTTTTGTGTAAATGTGTGGAGCGGTGGTGATATGGTTAGCGCGCTGCTCTACGAACTCGGCGACCCTATGTGAGTATATGGGTCTCTATGTGAGTATATGGGTCTCTGTGTTAGTATACGGGTCTCTATGTGAGTATATGGGTCTATGTAAGTCTATGGGTCTCTGTGTTAGTATACGGGTCTCTAATGAGTATATGGGTCTATGTGAGTCGGTGGATCTCTACGTGAGTGTACGGGTCTCTATGTGTATATACACGAGTCCCTATGTGAGCCTATGAGTCCCTATGTGAGTCTATGAGTCCCTATGTGAGTCTATGAGTCCCTATGTGAGTCTATGAGTCCCTATGTGAGTCTATGAGTCCCTATGTGAGCCTATGAGTCCCTATGCGAGCCTATGAGTCCCTATGTGAGTCTATGAGTCCCTATGTGAGTCTATGAGTCCCTATGTGAGCCTATGAGTCCCTATGTGAGCCTATGAGTCCCTATGTGAGCCTATGAGTCCCTATGTGAGTCTATGAGTCCCTATGTGAGCTTATGAGTCCCTATGTGAGTCTATGAGTCCCTATGTGAGCCTATGAGTCCCTATGTGAGCCTATGAGTCCCTATGTGAGTCTATGAGTCTCTATGCGAGCCTATGAGTCCCTATGTGAGCCTATGAGTCCCTATGTGAGTCTATGAGTCCCTATGTGAGTCTATGAGTCCCTATGCGAGCCTATGAGTCCCTATGTGAGTCTATGAGTCCCTATGCGAGCCTATGAGTCCCTATGTTAGTCTATGAGTCCCTATGCGAGCCTATGAGTCCATATGTGAGCCTATGAGTCCCTATGTGAGCCTATGAGTCCCTATGTGAGTTTATGAGTCCCTATGTGAGTCTATGAGTCCCTATGCGAGCCTATGAGTCCCTATGTGAGTCTATGAGTCGCTATGCGAGCCTATGAGTCCTATGTGAGTCTATGAGTCCCTATGCGAGCCTATGAGTCTCTATGTGAGCATATGAGTCCCTATGCGAGCCTATGAGTCTCTATGTGAGCCTATGAGTCCCTATGTGAGTCTATGAGTCTCTATGTGAGTCTATGAGTCCCTATGCGAGCCTATGAGTCTCTATGTGAGTCTATGAGTCTCTATGCGAGTCTATGAGTCCCTATGTGAGTCTATGAGTCCCTATGTGAGTCTATGAGTCCCTATGTGAGTCTATGAGTCCCTATGTGAGTCTATGAGTCCCTATGTGAGTCTATGAGTCCCTATGTGAGTCTATGAGTCTCTATGCGAGTCTATGAGTCCCTATGTGAGTCTATGAGTCTCTATGCGAGTCTATGAGTCTCTATGTTAGTCTATGAGTCCCTATGTGAGTCTATGAGTCCCTATGTGAGTCTATGAGTCTCTATGCGAGTCTATGAGTCCCTATGTGAGTCTATGAGTCCCTATGTGAGTCTATGAGTCCCTTTGTGAGTCTATGAGTCCCTATGTGAGTCTATGAGTCCCTATGTGAGTCTATGAGTCCCTATGTGAGTCTATGAGTCCCTATGCGAGTCTATGAGTCTCTATGTTAGTCTATGAGTCCCTATGTGAGTCTATGAGTCCCTATGTGAGTCTATGAGTCTCTATGCGAGTCTATGAGTCTCTATGTGAGTCTATGAGTCCCTATGTGAGTCTATGAGTCCCTATGTGAGTCTATGAGTCCCTATGTGAGTCTATGAGTCCCTATGTGAGTCTATGAGTACCTATGTGAGTCTATGAGTCTCTATGTTAGTCTATGAGTCCCTATGTGAGTCTATGAGTCCCTATGCGAGTCTATGAGTCTCTATGTTAGTCTATGAGTCCCTATGTGAGTCTATGAGTCCCTATGTGAGTCTATGAGTCTCTATGTGAGTCTATGAGTCCCTATGTGAGTCTATGAGTCCCTATGTGAGTCTATGAGTCCCTATGTGAGTCTATGAGTCTCTATGTTAGTCTATGAGTCCCTATATGAGTCTATGAGTCCCTATGTGAGTCTATGAGTCCCTATGCGAGTATATGAGTCCCTATGTGAGTCTATGAGTCCCTATGTGAGTCTATGATTCCCTATGTGAGTCTATGAGTCTCTATGTTAGTCTATGAGTCCCTATGTGAGTCTATGAGTCTCTATGTGAGTCTATGAGTCCCTATGTGAGTCTATGAGTCCCTATGCGAGCCTATGAGTCCCTATGTGAGTCTATGAGTCTCTATGCGAGTCTATGAGTCCCTATGTGAGTCTATGAGTCTCTATGTGAGTCTATGAGTCCCTATGCGAGCCTATGAGTCTCTATGTGAGTCTATGAGTCCCTATGCGAGCCTATGAGTCTCTATGCGAGTCTATGAGTCCCTATGTGAGTCTATGAGTCTCTATGTGAGTCTATGAGTCCCTATGCGAGCCTATGAGTCTCTATGTGAGTCTATGAGTCCCTATGCGAGCCTATGAGTCCCTATGTGAGTTTATGAGTCCCTATGCGAGCCTATGAGTCCCTATGTGAGTCTATGAGTCTCTATGCGAGTCACTGGTGACCAGGCTTAGACGGCCTACTCGCGAGACTCGAGATCCCGGTTTGGTCATCGTGATTCAGGGGACTGCTCGCTTAAACACAAATGTGAACCCGGCATTTTCAGTGGGGTGCGTCTCACCGCCACTTGACCCCGTGACCCGCACAATGTTTTACCTCTTTAACCGTCCGTGCACCGGGGACATATTGAGGACGCTGAGCTTAAGCAGGCCCAGAGGGAGACGCGGGGGAGTGAGGAGGAGACACAGGGAGAGAGGGAGACAGGGGGGAATGGAGGATACACAGGGAAAGAAATGGAGACGGGGAGAGAGAGGGAGACAGGGAGAGGAGAGACACGGGGAGATACGGGGAGACACGGGGAGACACGGAGAGAGGAGAGACACGGGGAGAGGAGAGACACGGGGAGACACGGGGAGATGAGAGACACAGAGAGACACAGGGAGACACGGGGAGACACGGGGAGACACGGGGAGGGGAGAGACACGGGGAGAGGAGAGACACGGGGAGATACGGGGAGACACGGGGAGACACGGAGAGAGGAGAGACACGGGGAGAGGAGAGACACGGGGAGACACGGGGAGATGAGAGACACAGAGAGACACAGGGAGACACGGGGAGACACGGGGAGACACGGGGAGGGGAGAGACACGGGGAGAGGAGAGACACGGGGAGAGGAGAGACACAGGGAGAGAGGGGGAGACACAGGGAGACACGGGGAGACACGGAGAGACACGGGGAGACACGGAGAGACACGGGGAGAGGAGAGACACAGGGAGATACGGGGAGACACAGGGAGACACGGGAAGATGAGAGACACAGGGAGAGAGAGGGGGAGGGTGCCACGATTAGAGTCGTTAACTTTTACTGAAGCTCTCTCGTGGCCACGGTTAAGAGGCTGCCGTGAGATTGGCGTCTACCGCTCCACCCTCAGATCGGTCCGCCCACTCGTTCTGTTCCCTATTTATCGTCCGCAGTGGAGTTGTTTTTTTGTTGTTGTTGTTGTTGTAGCTTAGTCTTCGTATTCTTGACCCGCCCTGGCTAGACATCTGTGAAATAAAGGAGCTTCATAGATCATCGGATTCCACCCGCAGACTAAATAAACGTTCTGATGCTGATCTTTCTTCTTGCCTATGATGAGGAACGCGTTCAGGAGCTGGATACCAATGTCTGCTGCTGCTGGCCACGATACAGAGAGAGAGTTCGTGTCGCTGTTCCTTCATCACCGCTCCTCGCTAAGTAAACTAAACTTTTCTTTTCTTTTCTTGGTTCTTTCGGTAAAGTCACGTAGAAGGGAAATAATAAAATAATAAAAATAAAACATAATAAAATAATAATTATCATTTTATTATTTCCCTTCTACGTGACTTTACCGAAAGAACCAAGAAGATGAATCCCTGCAGTCACGAAAGCTTTAAATCGAAAATTTATTTTATTGTGCCCAGGTAAGGCCCACTTAGCTGTACCGCTCCTTTTCAGAAACGAGCTGGCCACAAATGATTGCTCATTGAAGGGGCTTATCACATGGAAATGTATAGCAGCCAAATGCTCGAAGCACGTGTTTCTAAACGTGGAGGGAAAAACCGGAGGACCCGGAGAAAAATCCACGCGACCACCGGGAAAGAGAGAGAGACACTCAAACTACAAATATACAGCAGCAGGCTTCAGGGTCGGGACCGAACACCCACGACCTCCTGTATACCAGGCGAAGTAGTTAACATATCGTAGCCACCGTGATGATGATGATGATGAAAGAGAGAGACACGCAAACTCCAAATATACAGCAGCAGGCTTCAGGTTCGAAATCTAACCCACGAACCTCTTGTATACCAGGCGAGGCAGCTACCACAGTACTTCGTACTGAGTCATAAAATTATATTATATATTTTTTACCTCCCCACACCCCCATGAATTGCAGACAAGCCATTTGCCAACTGGCGCCGCGCTATTTTAACGCTAAAACGACTTCAAGTCAGACAGAGTTGGCACAGAATGTTTGCGTGACTTTTTGATGACTGCGCGCCGATAATACGCGGGCCGGAATGTATTCGGACCATCAAAGCCGCCACCACCACCACCAGCACTACCAAACAAAGATAAAGATCCCCCGTAAAGCCTTAACGGGCTGTTAGGGCAAGTTGCTGCTAGCGAGTAGCACCTATGCAGGCCGGACAGTGCACACGAGGGGGTTGGGTGGCAAGCACTACGCTCGGCCGCCTTTGTCTCCCCACTGGTGATGTCTTTACACACCGCACCCAGGTACTCGGGAAGGCCCAGGACCGGTTCAGATAATCGCCACTGGGTGTTCGCCGCGAGCGGGAATCGAACTCGGGGTCGCCGGGTTCGTAGCGCAGCGCGCTAACCGCTGCACCACCGCTCCCCTCCAGCACTACCACCACCACCAGCACCACCACGACCGATTTGTATGATTAAAATTTTTTTTAAATCCTTTATATTAAGTTCACTTGCTTGCTTGCTTGCACGCTTACGACCGTGCACATCTTTCGGTCGTTTTTTAACCCACTTCCCGTGATCCAATCGAGCTGACATTTTGCACACAGACTCGTTGTGCGTGACAATGTATTTTCGTGAAATTTTTTTCCCATAACTTTACACTTTTCAGGAATTTTTTTTTATATTTAATTACCAATTGCTTAATGGTGGCAGGCAATCATCTGACCCATAGGTGGCAGCCATCTCAAGCCAGAGGACGAGAGGACTCTAGCCGCCACGCATATAAAGGATTTATAGTGAAAAACTTTGTTTTTACGGGTAATTTTTTTTACCAGCTCAGTCCCACTGAGCTGTACAGCTCTTTTTCTAGGCGACCTGGCTATCACAGATGATAGCTCAACGAAGTGGCTCATCAACATCATCATCATCGCGTGGAAATGTTTGTTGTAAGATGGCGAAGTCAAGTCGAAGGATGTCCCTCCCGTGTCATACCGTTACCACCGCCGCGCAAGAATGATCGAGCATCGGGGCGACACCCTCATTACAGAGGCAGCGGCTATCTCTTTCCCGACATCGAAAAAGCCCGAGGGGCTCCGGGATTCGCGGTTTAATTACAGACGGAGGAGCGGGGGGAGGGAAGGGAGTGATGGGGTAAGGGGGAGGGAAAAAAAACACAAGAAAAATTATAATGCCCTTCTTTGATGGCCCGAGAGATAAGCCGAGGCTCGCGGTCGGTGGGTGTGCGGGGTGGGGGAGGGCGGGTGATGTGCCCCGCGGTGGCTAGGAGATGTTAGCTACCTCGCCTGGTATACAGGAGGTCGTGGGTTTGATCCCGACCCAGACGCCTGCTGCTGTATATTTGGAGTTTGCGTGTCTCTATCTCATCATCACCACGGTGGCTAGGAGATGTTAACTACCTCGGCCGGTGTACAGGAGGTTGTGGGTTCAATCCCGACCCTGAAGATGCCTGCGGTATATTGAGTCTGCGTCTGTCTCATCATCATCACGGTGGCTGGGAGATGTTAACTACTTCGCCTGGTATGCAGGAGGTCGCGGGTTCGATCCCGACCCTGAAGATGCCTGCTGTATATTTGGAGTTTGCGCCTCTCTCATCATCATCACGGTGGCTAGGAGATGTTGACTACCTCGCCTGGTATGCAGGAGGTCGCGGGTTCGATCCCGACCCTGACGCCTGCTGCTGTATATTTGGAGTTTGCGTGTCTCTATCTCATCATCATCATCACGGTGGCTAGGAGATGGTAACTACCTCGCCTGGTATACAGGAGGTCGTGGGTTCGATCACGACCCTGAAGATGCCTGCAGTATATTGAGTTTGCGTCTGTCTCATCATCATCACAGTGGCTGGGAGATGTTAACTACCTCGCCTGGTATACAGGAGGTCGTGGGTTCGATCACGAACCTCAAGATGCCTGCTGTATATTGAGTCTGCATCTGTGTCATCATCATCACGGTGGCTAGGAGATGTTAACTACCTCGCCTGGTATATAAGAGGAAGTTTGCGGTGTCTCTCTTTCTCCTCCTGGATATCGCTCGACGTAGTGGCTCGTCATCACGTAGACATTCATATCAGCCGTAGCATCTAAACGCGCTATGTTGATTCTAAACGTGGAGGAGAGAGAAATTGGAGGAATCCGAAGAAAAGTCCACGGTACCACGGGGAGAATAAGCACACTCCAAATAGTCAGCTGGCGTCAGGGTCGATGCATCGGCCCACAGTTTGGGTTGCATCACCGCAATGCCACGGCTGTGGCTCGTGCCCGTTAATTTAACACTCATGAAGAAGACGCAACGCATCGGCCTGGTGTTCATGTGAAGGAGGAGGAAAGTCAAAGCCAAGACGAGGCGCGGTGATGATGATGATGATATTCCTAGTTTTTTTTCGATACGTTCCATTCATTGGCTACCACATTCTGATAAGCTCCTACACCCCTCCTCCCCCTTAACTTGTATTTAAGAACTTGTATCTTGGAATCGCTGCCTCACTTGATGCAGCAAATTTAACTGTGACGGTCCCACCTGATGACGGAGACTTGTGTTGCCTCCGAAACGTCGTGATTTTTATTATTTTATTTTTTATTAATTTTAATTTCATTTTTTAACCTACGTGACTTTACCGAAAAAACTAAAGAGCATGAATTCCTTGCAGTCACGAAAGCTTCAAATCTAGGTTGATGATGATGATGATGTTTGCGTCTCGAATGAAGACGAGTTTTATTCTGGATGCCCGCGTTGCTCTGCTCTGTTCGCATAGCAGCAGCAGTAGCAGCAGCAGTAGTAGCAGTAGCAGCAGTAGCAGCAGTAGCAGCAGCAGTAGCAGCAGTAGCAGAAGCAGCAGTAGAAGCAGCAACAGTAGCAACAGTAGCAGCAGCAGTAGCAGCAGCAGCAGTAGCAGCAGTAGCAGCAGTAGCAGCAGCAGTAACAGCAGTAGCAGCAGTAGCAGCAGCAGTAGCAGCAGTAGTAGTAGCAGCAGTAGTAGCAGTAGCAGCAGCAGTAGCAGCAGTAGCAGCAGTAGCAGCAGTAGCAGCAGTAGCAGTAGCAGCAGTAGCAGCAGCAGCAGTAGCAGCAGCAGTAGAAGCAGCAGTAGCAGCAGCAGCAGCAGTAGCAGCAGCAGCAGTAGCAGCAGTAGCAGCAGTAGCAGCAGCAGTAACAGCAGTAGCAGCAGCAGTAGCAGCAGCAGTAGCAGCAGTAGCAGTAGCAGCAGTAGCAGCAGCAGTAGCAGTAGAAGCAGCAGCATCAGCAGCAGTAGTAGCAGCAGCAGCATCAGCAGCAGTAGCAGCATCAGCAGTAGCAGCATCAGCAGTAGCAGCATCAGCAGTAGCAGCATCAGCAGTAGCAACATCAGCAGTAGCAGCATCAGCAGTAGCAGCATCAGCAGTAGCAGCATCAGCAGTAGCAGCATCAGCAGTAGCAGCAGCAGCAGTAGCAGCATCAGCAGTAGCAGCAGCATCAGCAGCAGCATCAGCAGCAGAAGCAGCAGCAGTAGCAGCATCAGCAGCAGCATCAGCAGTAGCAGCAGCAGCAGTAGCAGCAGCAGTAGCAGCAGCATCAGCAGCAGCAGCAGTAGCAGCATCAGCAGCAGCATCAGCAGCAGTAGCAGCAGCAGCAGTAGCAACATCAGCAGTAGCAGCAGCATCAGCAACAGCAGCAGCAGCGTCCTTCCGGATGAGTGAGATGCTAGGTTGGTAACAGCAGCGCCATCCCAGATAATAAGTTGATATACATTATATCCCCAGGGTCATTCATAAGTTGACATGAATGACGCCGGAGTACGAGTTGCAAGGTGGCGATGTTGCCAATGGAAATCACCCGAGAAATATCAATATATGTGGACACCAACACAAGTGCAAGTTTCGATTTAAAGCTTTCGTGACTGCAGGGATTCATCTTCTTGGTTCTTTCGGTAAAGTCACGTAGAAGGGAAATAATAAAATAATAAAAATAAAACATCATAAAATTTCGATTCAAAGCTTTCGTGACTGCAGGGATTCATCTTCTTGGTTCTTTCGGTAAAGTCACGTAGAAGGGAAATAATAAAAAAAAACATAATAAAATACAATTCTCACGACGTTTCGGCTACAACGCAAGCAGCCGTCCTCAGGTGAAGAACAGGGATGTCGGAAAGACAGCGTCTGAATGAACAGGTCTGTCGGAAAGACAGCGTCTGAACAGACCCTGTCTTTCCGACAGACCTGTTCTTCACCTTAGGACGGCTGCTTGCGTTGTGGCCGAAACGTCGTGAGAATTATTGTATTCTGTTTTATTTTTATTATTTTATTATTTCCATTCTACGTGACTTTACCGAAAGAACCAAGAAGATACAAGTGTAAGTTTAATGATTCGTCAATTATTGTGATGGATGCATGCGGGCGTGGGAGTGGTGGTGCAAAGGGCACGCCCCTGGCCTATGAACCCGGCGACCCGAGACCGATTCCCAGCCACGGATATCGAACAACGGCGGTGAGGGATATCAGAGACTCGGACTCACACCCAGCCTCGAACTCAGATGCTAAGGCCCCGTTGAGCAGACTGATAGAATCAGCCCAAGATTGTCCAGAGAGATCTGTAGAAATACATTGAGATATATACAGATCCGTAGGAATCTGTAAGAGACACAGATTCGTAGAGACACATAGAGATGGGTAGAGATTCAGAAATCCGTCGAGATTCATAGAGATCCGTAGAGATACATAGAGATCCAGAGTTACATAGAGATCCATAGAGTTACAGAGAGATCCATAGAGTTATACAGAGCCATAGAGTTGCATAGAGATCCATAGAGTTACATAGAGATACATGGAGTTACGTAGAGATCCATAGAGTTGCACAGAGATCCATAGAGTTACATAGAGATCCATAGAATTACATAGAGTTACACAGAGCCATAGCGTTACATAGAGTTACATAAAGATCCATAGAGTTACACAGAGAGACATAGAGTTACATAGAGGTCCATAGAGTTACATAGAAATCCAGAGTTACACAGAGAGCCATAGAGTTGCATAGAGATCCAGAGTTACACAGAGATCCATAGAGTTACATAGAAATCCATGGAGTTACATTGAGATCCATCGAGTCGCATAGAGATCCATAGAGTTGCACAGAGAGCCATAGAGTTGCATAGAGATCCCTAGAGTTACACAGAGATCCAGAGTTACACAGAGATCCAGAGTTACATAGAGATCCATATAGTTACACAGAGATCCATAGAGTTGCACAGAGAGCCATAGAGTTACATAGAGATCCATAGAGTTACACAGAGATCCAGAGTTACATAGAGATCCATAGAGTTACATAGAGATCCATAAAGTTACACAGAGATCCATAGAGTTGCACAGAGATCCATAGAGTTGCACAGAGATCCATATAGTTACACAGAGATCCATAGAGTTACACAGAGATCCATAGAGTTACACAGAGATCCAGAGTTACATAGAGATCCATATAGTTACACAGAGATCCATAGAGTTACACAGAGAGCCATAGAGTTACACAGAGATCCATAGAGTTACACAGAGAGCCATAGAGTTACACAGAGATCCATAGAGTTACACAGAGATCCATAGAGTTACATAGAGGTCCATAGAGTTACATAGAGATTCATAAAGTTACACAGAGATCCATAGAGTTGCACATAGATCCATAGAGTTACATAGAGATCCATAGAGTTGTACAGAGATCCATAGAGTTACACAGAGATCCATAGAGTTACACAGAGATCCATAGAGTTACATAGAGATCCATAGAGTTACACAGAGAGCCATATCGTTACATAGAGATCCATAGAGTTACACAGAGAGCCATATAGTTACACAGAGATCCATAGAGTTACACACAGATCCATAGAGTTACATAGAGATCCATAGAGTTGCACAGAGATCCATCGAGTCGCATAGAGATCCATACAGTTACACAGAGATCCATAGATATGCACAGAGATCCATAGAGTTACATAGAGATCCATAGAGTTGCACAGAGAGCCATAGAGTTGTGCGACAAGGTGCTGTCCAATGGGGTGCAGTCTCTCTCTCTCTCCACGTGCAGTGTTCACACGCCACGCGCAGTCGCTGGACGCGAGGGCGCTTCTTCATTCGTTCATTCAATCATTCACTCATTCAATAATTCACTCATTCATTCAATCATTCATTCATTCACTCATCCAATCATTCAATCATTCGCTCATTCGCTCATTCAATCATTCGCTCATGCAATCATTCGATCATGCAATCATTCGATCATTCAATCATTCGCTCATTCAATCATTCAATCATTCACTCATTCAATCATTCGCTCATTCATTCATTCGCTCATTCGCTCATTCGATCATTCAATAATTCACTCATTCACATCATTCATTCGCTCATTCGCTCATTCACTCATTGAATCATTCACTCATTCAATCATTCACCCATTTAATCATTCAATCATTCGCTCATTCACGCATTCACTCATTCAATCATTCACTCATTCAATCACTCTTCTAAACGAGCCTACTCCTGACCAGTTGATCTCTCACCCGTTTACACAAATGACACTTGCAGCCTGCAGCCTCGTCCCCATCTATCTTGTCTGAACGGGATAGAGCGTTGCGCCCTCTCGCACACGTAATAATAAACTGAACAGGCTTGAGCCTGGACGGGATTTGGATGGGTGACCACCAGCCATGCATAACAGGTGCTATCGGATAATCTGGTGGGAGAGGAGGGGGGGCTACGTGGTGGGGTGCAGCAGGAGGTCACGCAGTGAAAAATCTCTGCTGTGCTATCAACACGTGCGTTGCCACTGACAATTATGGTGAAATATGGTCAAATAGCCCCCCCATGACTTGCACGAGATTGTGAAGCCCCTCCTCATCCAGCAGTGGATTAACAGATTGGCTGCGACACTGTGTAGTTGCATTAATGATATATCAATATCGATTTAAAGCTTTCGTGACTGCAGGGATTCATCTTCTTGGTTCTTTCGGTAAAGTCACGTAGAATGGAAATAATAAAATAATAAAAATAAAACATGTTTTATTTTAATAATAAAAATAAAACATCATAAAATAATACAAATAAAACATGTTTTATTTTAATAATAAAAATAAAACATATTTAATAAAACATGTTTTATTTTTATTATTTTATTATTTCCATTCCGAAAGAACCAAGAAGAATATATCAATAGTTATAACTGCACAGTACATTCATCATCATCATCATGTTGATGTCTATTGAAATGTCTCATAGACAGGTTTGTTTTGTGAACATTTGGACCCCCCCCACTTACACATCACGATGGTACATTCCACATCTGTATGCCGGCGCTGTACCACATTGATGCACGGGCAGCCCCCAAAGGGAAGAGTCACACAGAGGGCACGAGTGTTGATTTGCAGGCTATCACGGGCCGTACCAAGAGCTTGACAGGGGTCTTTTCACGCAGCGTTTAAATACGTTTTTTTTCTCGAATTTTTGCTGGTTTATTCCAGGATGTTTCTGTTGCGCGTCGTCGCTTTAAGATCTTTCTGTGTTCATATTTTGTTTGTTGCGGTTGCACCCGAATTAACCACCGCATGGCTCACAGGGATATACCAAATAAATGAAACTTGAAACTTGAACTTGAATCACGCCTTTCCCTTTGCCTATACCACCACCAAGTTTGCAGTACAAATGGTATCGTCCATCGATACGCATAGTTGGAATTGATATCGGATGCAATATTCTAGATTTGAAGCTTTCGTGACTGCAATGATTCATATTCTTAGGTTTTTTCGGTAAAGTCACGTAGGTAAAAACATTAAAAAGTAAAATAAAATAAAAAGAAAATAAAATAAAAATAAAAATCACGACGTTTCGGAGGCAACACAAGCTTCCGTCTTCAGGTGGTACCGTCAAAGCCACGATACACGATACTTGATACAGCCGTCGTGGCTGTGACGGTACCACCTGAAGACGGAAGCTTGTGTTGCCTCCGAAACGTCGTGATTTTTATTTTATTTTTATTTTATTTTACTTTTTAATGTTTTTACCTACGTGACTTTACCGAAAAAAACCTAAGAATACGGATGCAATATTTTTCTATGGTTCTATGATTATTAAAATAAAACCCCACGGTATTGAATATTTACCATGGTAAAAAAAGCAATGCTAATTGATGCAAGCCACGGAATGAATGTAAAAAACCCCATAGTGCATTGTGTTTGTACCATGGTAAAACGAATATGTCCGAAAATTGTAACAACAGCAACACAATCACATGATACATAATATTCACCATCTTTTCTGTACGGGTTGTAGGAATCACGGATATACCGTTTCACCCCCCGCTCCCCCCCCCCGTCTTTCTTCATAGGACACATAGTAGTGTCCACCTACACGTTTGCAAAAAAAAAACGATGGGCTGATGATCTTCATTTGAAACTTTGGCAAACAAACATCGTACTCTAAGTTCTTTCGGTAAAGTCACGTAGGTAAAAAATTGAAATAAAAATTTATAAAAATAAAATAATAAATAATTATTTCATTTTTTTACCTACGTGACTTTACCAAAAGAACTAAGAGTATGAATCCTTGCAGTCACGAAAGCTTCAAATCTAGAAATAATAAAATACAATTCTCACGACGTTTCCGCCACAACGCAAGCAGCTGTCCTCAGGTGAAGAACAGGGCTGTCGGAAAGAATGTTCAGACGCTGTCTTTCCGACAGCCCTGTTCTTCACCTGAGGACGGCTGCTTGCGTTGTGGCCGAAACGTCGTGAGAATTGTATTTTATTATGTTTTATTTTTATTATTTATTATTTCCCGTCTACGTGACTTTACCGAAAGAACCAAGAAGATGAATCCTTGCAGTCACGAAAGCTTCAAATCTAGAAACAAACATCGTTCTCGAGTGGAATTTCTTAAAACGCCTGCCCTCCGCTTGTCGCCGATAACCCACTGCCGCATTGTCTCCAAGGCCAGATCTCCCGCGAAGAACATAACAAGAGTGGCAGAAGCCCATTCTCTGCCTCCACATTGCAAATGAACCAAATGTGGAATGTTATAATTCTAGATTTGAAGCTTTCGTGACTGCAAGGATTCATAATCTTAGTTCTTTCGGTAAAGTCACGTAGGAAAAAAATGAAATTAAAATTAATAAAAATCAAATAATGAAATGAAAAAATAATAAAAAAAAAAAAATAACGACGTTTCGGAAGCAACACAAGTCTCCGTCATCAGGTGGGACCGTCACAGCCAGATTTGCTGCATCAAATCCGTCATCAGGTGGGACCGTCACAACCAGATTTTCTGCAGCAAATGTGGCTGTGACGATCCCACCTGATGATGGAGACTCGTGTTGCCTCCGAAACGTCGTATTTATTTTTTTATTAACTTTAATTTCATTTTTTACCTACGTGACTTTACCGAAAGAGCTAAGATTATGGAATGTTATAGTCCGTCGGCATAGTTTAGCTTTCCGGGCCAAATTAGTAAAAAAATTAAAAAAAACTCTGACAAGTACGAAACCCGTCCCGGAGTAGCGAAGCAAAGACACGGGGAGATTCGTCACGGTGCATTGCTTTACGGTTTTATTTTTCAATAATATTTATTTAAAGAGTAATTTTCAAACAAAAACAATTCCCTTTAAAAAAAAAATTCTTGAAGACAACGAAAACGACACCAGAGACTCACCGCTCACCGAGCCGATGGTGCGTTGGAGTTTCAAAACATGAAACGAAAATATGTTTTTTAGATTCCCCCCCCCCCACAAACAGACCAAACAAGCGGACACAATCAAGTAAGTAGCTTTTACGATTGTTTCGCAACCAGTGATTTCCTGTAATCGGGGCTTTGGTAATCATCTCTCGTGAACTTTATCTATCATCAGGCAGGCGCGGCGTGTAAACAAACAGCCCACCGACGCTATTTTTATTTGACCAGGTTAGGCCCACTGAACGATGTAGCTCTTTTTCAGACTTTACCTGGCCACAAATGATAGCTCAACGAAGCGGCTCGTCACGTGGAAATGTGTAGCAGCCGAAATACTCTCAACGCGTGCTTCTAAATGTGGAGGGAAAGACCGGAGGACCCGGAGAAAAATCCACGCGACCACGAAGAGAGAGACGCAGACTCCAACTAAACATACAGACGTCAAGATCGGGATCGAACCCACGACCTCCTGCACACCAGGCGAGTTAGTTAACATCTCCTAGCCACCGTGATGATGATGAGACAGACGCAGACTCAATTCACAGCAGGCATCTTCAGGGTCGAGATCGAACCCACGACCTCCTGCACACCAGGCGAGGTAGTGAACATCTCATAGCCACCGCGGCACCCACGACAATGCACACAGCACAGCGGTTTCGTCCTCGTTAGAACTCATCGGCGCATTGCAGCATCGCCATCATTGTGGGGCAGTGGGGCTGAGTGAGTGAGTGGGGCTGAGTGAGTGAGTGTGGCTGAGTGGGTGAGTGGGGCTGAGTGAGTGAGTGGGGCTGAGTGAGTGAGTGGGGCTGAGTGAGTGAGTGGGGCCGAGTGGGTGAGTGAGTGAGTGGGTGAGTGGGGCTGAGTGAGTGAGAGGGGCCGAGTGGGTGAGTGGGGCCGAGTGGGTGAGTGGGCCGAGTGGGTGAGTGAGTGAGTGGGTGAGTGGGGCTGAGTGAGTGAGTGAGTGGGGCCGAGTGAGTGAGTGGGGCCGAGTGAGTGAGTGTTGCCGAGTGAGTGAGTGAGTGAATGGGGCTGAGTGAGTGAGTGAGTGGGGCCGAGTGAGTGAGTGTTGCCGAGTGAGTGGGGCCGAGTGGGTGAGTGAGTGAATGGGGCTGAGTGAGTGAGTGAGTGGGGCCGAGTGAGTGAGTGGGGCCGAGTGGGTGAGTGAGTGGGGCCGAGTGAGTGAGTGGGGCCGAGTGAGTGAGTGAGTGAGTGGGGCCGAGTGAGTGAGTGGGGCCGAGTGAGTGAGTGGGGCCGAGTGAGTGAATGGGGCCGGGCGAGTGAGTGGGGCCGGGTGAGTGAGTGGGGCCGAGTGGGTGAGTGAGTGGGGCCGAGTGAGTGAGTGAGTGGGGCCGAGTGAGTGAGTGGGGCCGAGTGAGTGAGTGGGGCCGAGTGAGTGAGTGGGGCCGAGTGAGTGAGTGGGGCCGAGTGAGTGAGTAAGTGGGGCCGAGTGAGTGAATGGGGCCGAGTGAGTGAGTGGGGCCGAGTGGGTGAGTGAGTGGGGCCGAGTGAGTGAGTGAGTGGGGCCGAGTGAGTGAGTGGGTTGAGTGAGTGAGTGTGGCTGAGTGGGTGAGTGGGGCTGAGTGAGTGAGTGGGGCCGAGTGAGTGAATGGGGCCGAGTGAGTGAGTGAGTGGGGCCGAGTGAGTGAGTGAGTGGGGCCGAGTGAGTGAGTGAGTGGGGCCGAGTGAGTGAGTGAGTGGAGTGAGTGATAGAGTGGGGCCGAGTGAGTGAGTGAGTGGGATCGAGTGAGTGAGTGAGTGGGCCGAGTGAGTGAGTGGGGCCGAGTGAGTGAGTGGGGCCGAGTGAGTGAGTGAGTGGGGCCGAGCGAGTGAGTGGGGCCGAGTGAGTGAGTGAGTGTGGCCGAGTGGGTGAGTGAGTGGGGGCGAGTGAGTGAGTGGGGCTGAGTGAGTGAGTGAGTGGGGCCGAGGGAGTGAGTGGGACGAGTGAGTGAGTGGGGCCGAGTGAGTGAGTGAGTGGGGCCGAGGGAGTGAGTGAGTGGGGCCGAGTGAGTGAGTGGGGCCGAGTGAGTGAGTGAGTGAGTGGGGCTGAGTGAGTGAGTGGGGCTGAGTGAGTGAGTGGGGCCTGAGTGAGTGAGTGGGGCCGAGTGAGTGAGTGGGGCCGAGTGAGTGAGTGAGTGGGGCCGAGTGAGTGAGTGAGTGGGGCCGAGTGAGTGAGTGAGTGGGGCCGAGTGAGTGAGTGAGTGGGGCCGAGTGAGTGAGTGAGTGGGGCCGAGTGAGTGAGTGGGGCTGAGTGAGTGAGTGAGTGGGGCCGAGTGAGTGAGTGGGGCCGAGTGAGTGAGTGAGTGGGGCCGAGTGAGTGAGTGAGTGGGGCCGAGTGAGTGAGTGGGGCCGAGTGAGTGAGTGTGGCTGAGTGAGTGAGTGAGTGGGGCTGAGTGAGTGAGTGAGTGGGGCTGAGTGAGTGGGGCCGAGTGAGTGAGTGGGGCCGAGTGAGTGAGTGGGGCCGAGTGAGTGAGTGGGGATGAGTGAGTGAGTGAGTGTGGCGGAGTGAGTGAGTGAGTGGGGCCGAGTCAGTGAGTGGGCCGAGTGAGTGAGTGGGGCTGAGTGAGTGAGTGTGGTCGAGTGAGTGAGTGGGGCTGAGTGAGTGAGTGGGACGAGTGAGTGAGTGGGACGAGTGAGTGAGTGAGTGTGGCGATTGAGTGAGTGGGCCGAGTGAGTGAGTGGGCCGAGTGAGTGAGTGAGTGGGTGGGGCCGAGTGAGTGAGTGAGTGGGGCCGAGTGAGTGAGTGAGTGGGGCCGAGTGAGTGAGTGGGACGAGTGAGTGAGTGAGTGGGGCCGAGTGAGTGAGTGAGTGGGGCCGAGTGAGTGAGTGAGTGGGGCCGAGTGAGTGAGTGAGTGGGCCGAGTGAGTGAGTGAGTGGGGCTGAGTGAGTGAGTGGGCTGAGTGAGTGAGTGGGGCCGAGTGGGCCGAGTGAGTGAGTGAGTGTGGCCGAGTGAGTGAGTGAGTGGGTGGGGCCGAGTGAGTGAGTGAGTGGGGCCGAGTGAGTGAGTGAGTGGGGCCGAGTGAGTGAGTGGGACGAGTGAGTGAGTGAGTGGGGCCGAGTGAGTGAGTGAGTGGGGCCGAGTGAGTGAGTGGGACGAGTGAGTGAGTGAGTGGGACGAGTGAGTGAGTGGGACGAGTGAGTGAGTGGGACGAGTGAGTGAGTGGGACGAGTGAGTGAGTGGGGCCGAGTGAGTGAGTGAGTGGGGCTGAGTGAGTGAGGTGGGCTGAGTGAGTGAGTGAGTGGGGCTGAGTGAGTGAGTGTGACGAGTGAGTGAGTGGGACGAGTGAGTGAGTGAGTGGGGCCGAGTGAGTGGGTGAGTGGGGCCGAGTGAGTGAGTGAGTGGGGCCGAGTGAGTGAGTGAGTGGGGCTGAGTGAGTGGGGCTGAGTGAGTGAGTGTGACGAGTGAGTGAGTGGGACGAGTGAGTGAGTGAGTGGGGCCGAGTGAGTGAGTGAGTGGGGCCGAGTGAGTGGGTGAGTGGGGCCGAGTGAGTGAGTGAGTGGGGCCGAGTGAGTGAGTGAGTGGGGCTGAGTGAGTGAGTTGGGCTGAGTGAGTGAGTGAGTGGGGCTGAGTGAGTGAGTGTGACGAGTGAGTGAGTGGGACGAGTGAGTGAGTGAGTGGGGCCGAGTGAGTGAGTGAGTGGGGCCGAGTGAGTGAGTGAGTGGGGCCGAGTGAGTGAGTGGGGCTGAGTGAGTGAGTTGGGCTGAGTGAGTGAGTGAGTGGGGCTGAGTGAGTGAGTTTGACGAGTGAGTGAGTGGGACGAGTGAGTGAGTGGGGCCGAGTGAGTGAGTGAGTGGGGCCGAGTGAGTGAGTGAGTGGGGCCGAGTGAGTGAGTGAGTGGGGCCGAGTGAGTGAGTGAGTGGGGCCGAGTGAGTGAGTGAGTGGGGCCGAGTGAGTGAGTGAGTGGGGCCGAGTGAGTGAGTGAGTGGGGCCGAGTGAGTGAGTGAGTGGGGCCGAGTGAGTGAGTGAGTGGAGCCGAGTGAGTGAGTGAGTCGGGCTGAGTCAGTGAGTGGGGCTGTTGGTAGCAGCTTGACGCGGCAGGAGATCGAACCGGGCACGCTGTTGCCAGTGATAGTGTTGTTGTTGTTGGTTGTTGTTGTTGTTGGTTGTTGTTGTTGTTGTTGTGCTGTTCATCGCGACATCACGGGGGAGTGTGTTGGTGCCTATGGTGGTCGACAGCAGATTGCGATTCGTTTCTATATCATCGATATATTAGCTATCGTTTCTATAATATTAATATATTACTTATCGTTTCTAAGTCGTCATCAATTAATTATCTATCGTTTTTATATTATCAATTTATTACGTATCGTTTGTATAATATCAATATATAACGTATCGTTTCTAAATTATCAATATATTACGTATCATTTCTACAGTATCAATATACTACGTACTATGTCTATAATATAAATATATCACGTATTGTTTCTATGGTATCAATATATCATGTATCGTTTCGATAATATCGATTTTATTACGTATCGTTTCTAAATCATCAATATATTACTTATTGCTTTTAAATCATCAATATATTACGTATCCTTTCTATAATATTATAACGTATCTTTTCTATATAATCTAAATTCAACGTGTCGTTTCTACATTATCAATATATTATGTATCGTTTCCGCGAAAATTAACACGAGTTAAACATTCCTCGGTACATTTCTCCATTTGATACCAAAAATATGAAGCAGATTTAAACGTGCTATATATATTAAGAGAGTTGTATACATTAAATAAATACGTTATATATTGATAATGTAGAATATTAATAAGAAGGTATCTATGTATGGTGAGCCTCTTTCCGACCGTACGTAACCAAACTTGCTACTAATGTTTTTCTAACACGATCTACGCTACAGCACGTCCACTGCAGAGAGATGGAGCGATTAAATTAGTCCAAGGGTTGCAGGCAGGTGTGTTACGAGGATTACAATGTGTACAATTTATTTTTATTCTGCTTGTTATTTATTGTGCTTGTTATTTATAACATGCGTTGCATGATCTTGAGTGAGTGAGGATGATGACGAATTCAGGGGAGGAGGCGGTGATTGGGGACATTCATCCAGCAGTGGAGACATCACGGCGAACGATGCTGATGATGATGAAAGTGCCGTCGAAAATATAGACAATTTAATTTGGAGGGAAGCGATAAATTGAGTTAATTCGTGCGTTCCTATCGACGAGCCAGCATTTGACATCACATTTGAGCGATTTCGAAACCTACATTTCCTTAAAAAAATTTTAAATCACCCCACCCCACCCAAAAAAGTATTGGCCACATATTTTGCACGTATTCATCTACGGGCGTCTTGGTTACAATATTTTGCTAAATACAAGGAATTGCATTTTGCACCTCCGACTAGCACGAAAGATGTTTGACATACGTACATAGTCGCCCTTGATTACATGCTTCAGAAACTCAGAGCTGCCTTACATTGACATCTCAACCATTGCCAGGCATAGGGGACCCCCCCTCCAGCAGCAGCTGCCTCTGTGCGGCAGCACCGGCCTGCACATGAGAAGCATTTCGTCTGCCACGGCATCACGCTGCCCATTCAGTGAACGGCGTACAAATGCGCAGCCCTGCAATTGCTTCTCTGACTCCACTGCTGCTGAAATAGAACTCGGCTCCATGCAACTCTAGAGAGAGCGCCTCCGGCCTCTAAGAGGGTCTTTGGCCTACTCTTCCACGCTGGCTCCAGGTCTCGGCAAGAGGTTGGAGCGTCTGCACTTTACCCCACCGCACGCGGACGTATATTCGGAGTTTGCGTGTCTCTCTCTCTTCCCGTGGTTGTGTGGATTTTTCTCCGGGTCCTCCGGTTTTTCCCTCCACCATTTAGAAAACACGCGTTTAGAGTTGTTTGACCGCTCTAAATGTTCACGTGATAAGCCACTTCGTTGAGCTATCATTTGTGGCCGGATCGCTTCTGAAATAGAACTGTATAGCTTAGTGGGTCTTACCTGGTAAAAAAAAAATACAGAAGCGAAGTGGCCCATTGCGTCGACCACCGTTGCCGGGAGAGCGAATCGGGCGTGCCGTGTATAGATGGCGCAAAGCCACAGGACATTTATACGATGGGAAGACAATGTACGTAACATACACACTCAGCCCCCGTTGTGCACGATCAAATATACGGTACACGATCTACGCGCGCAGGTGTATATACCAAGGCTGTAGCCATGGAGTCAACATTGGGGGGGACTAAATATTCCAGGGGGTCTGGGGGTCCTCCCCCAGAAAAAAAAATCTACATTCGAAAATAATTTCCAGCCATTTCCTGCATAAAATATTAAAACATTCACTAACACATAGGATGGACTTTATATTAATGTTTTACAATCATGTCTAATAGTGTATTGTATTACATTGCTCTGTTTTTTTTTCTTTTTTTTACCTTTTCTTGTTTGATTGTATGTAATGGCAGAGATTAGGGATTAATAAAGTACAACCATAACCACAATCATATGAACAGAAATCTGTTTTATAGCAATATATTGAGGGGGACATTTTGAGCATATTTGAATATTGGATGTGGCCCTCCCAATATATATATTATAATTACGGCCTTGGTATATGCATAGGTAGTACTCCGCAGTAAGACAAATATCTCCCCCGTATCGCCTTTGACAGACTAGGAGGCAAGTGCTGTTTGCGAGCACCTATGAAGGCCGATACAGCACACAGAGGGGTGGGTAGCCAGCACCACGGATGTCGTTGTCACCCCAACGCTGATCTTTTACGCACCGCACCAGCTACTCATGTTAAGGCTGAGTAGACCTAGATGAGGCCCCGGTACTCTTGTATATATTTTCCGCTGGTGTTGGTCTTGAGCGGGAATCGAATTCGGGTCGCCCGGGTTTTCGTAGCGCAGTGCGCTAACCACTGCACCACCGCTCCACCACAGAGTCGATGCTTCGCTACTTATGGCCGCTATAAAACTCCGATTTTCCATGTCATGTGATCATTGATGTGTGTGTGGTTTTTATTGTTGTTAATCTAACCATGCAAAAGCTTTTTATTATTATCAGGAGGTTTAGGCGAGTGCTGATTATAAATCATCATTATCATCATCATCGTCAGCCATGGTCAATCCACTGCTGGATGACGGAATCCCCAATCCGCCACCACCCCTACTGACCGTGCGATGACATCACACGCCGTCAGATTTCCGATCACGCGATGTTGAGAGTATGACGGTAAAGCCAATAAAAAGCGAGCGGAATATCGCCACCAAATATCTCTTTTGTACGCGAATAAACACGCCGTAGACTCGAGACGCACACGTTTATACAACAAAAAGAAAAAGACCCCCACCCCCCCCCCCCCCCCCCCGGCATAGCGTTTAACAGACTTGTGTTCTCAGCGAGCACCCAATGAAAGCCAATACGGCACACGCATGATGCGGTGGATGGCCAGGACCGCGCCCGGCCGCCTTTGTCTCCCCGTTGCTGACATGTATATATATTACACAGAGCTCATTGAAGGCTGAGTAGAGCTAGAGGCGGGCCCACGACCGATGCACAAAATCGTCACCGATGTTGGCCCGCGAGCGGGAGTCGAACTCGGATGGCCCCGTTCGTAAGCGCGATGCGCTAACCACTGCGCCACCGCTCCGAGGAGAGAAAAAATAAATAAAAACTAGATCGTCACATTTCATATTTAGGACTAAAGTATTTGGCTTTAAGGCACGAATTTCAGTTTCACATCGAAAAATAAAATGATTTACCTCCGTCAATATTTTCGCTCAACTAAAGACAAAGGTCGCCCGTGTAGCCCACACAGCCCGTTGGGGCAAGTGCGGCTCTTTCGCGAGCGGCGTCTACGGCGCACGAGGCAATGACGTGGCGAGAACCCCACTCCCGGCCGTCTTTGTATCCCCCCGTCCCAGTGGTTGATTTTGACACACGCACCAGGTCTAACGGTACACAAAGCACCCATCATTCATTCGCAAAACGCACACGCACACAAATACTTTAATTATACAAACTAGAGCGAATATAATTCATATAGCTATATACAGGGGATGCTTTCTTGTCGCTAACATGACTACGCATCGCAGCAATACACAATGATCATGTGTTTCATTGATCAACATCAATATATCGACCAGTTTATATACAATCGATGTTTATCAATCCTGACGATCATTATCATCACGAGTAGTAGCGATGATCAATCCAGTGTTTACGAGGTAACAAATGCAGTCTCTAGTCCTCCTAAATACAGTATATATAGACTGCATCGTATCTACCTGTGTGTGTGTTGCCCTAACAGTCTGTTAAAGGCTATATGGGGGATCTTTGTCTTTGTGCGTGGCGGTAGAGTTCGTGGTTGACGCACCGCACTTCGAACCCGGCAACCCGAGTTCGATTCCCGTTCACGGTCAACCATCTCAGTCCTGGACCTCCCCTGGGTCGACTCAGCCTCAAATGAGTAGCTGGTTTGGTGTGTAAAATCATCGCTACTGGGGAGACAAAGGCGGCCGGGCGTGGTGCTGGCCACCCGCCCCCTCGTGTGCCGTGCCGGCCTTGAGAGGACCTTCGCTATATTATATTCACTAACGGAAATCCGTAATGTATATGTCATTTGCAAGACAAACAGATTGACAGATAAAAAAAAACACTATATTTATGCTGTGTATATACGTATTAAATGATACCGTTATGCTCATAACAATGACAAATCTATATTTAGGAAGGCATTTACCGACTATCAAGACTGTTTCAAGCAGGGTCCTACGAAATTTGGTTGAATGGCAAAAGCCAACGTTCGATATAACCAAGCGACGCATTCATAACAAACGGCAGCACCAATGCCAATCATAATAGCGATACGTAAACCCGTCGGCCAGATTGCGTTCAATAACGTAACCAACTCACGAAATATTCGTCCAAAAATAAATTACAAAGAGCAGTCGGTCAAACATCCCGAGAGGTATGACCCTCTTCACAATGAGTCTTGAGACTCACCCGAAGCTTGCCTCGTATAGACTCAGACAACGAGAGTGCGCTTGGTAATAAACTTGCGAACATCATTGTCTGCAGACCGTGCACATGTGTACAAAGCTCCCCCGTATAGCCTGAACAGACTGTTGGGGCAAGTGCCGTTAGCGGGTAGCACCTATGAAGGCCGACACGACACACGCCGGGCGTTTTACACATCACACCAGGTACTCATTTGAGGCCGAATCGACCTAGGTGACCATACTTCACCACGCTGGTCAGTGCGGAGGGTCGGTGAATGACAATCGGCGGAAGGGGTGACCGGAGCGGTGGCGCAGCAGTTAGCGCAGTGCGAGACGAAATCCGCCCAACCTCAATCCGATGCCCGGCACGCGAGGCGACATTCGCATGGGGCGGGGGGTCCTTGTAGGAAAATTCCACTCCACGACCATCACCACCACCATCACCACCACTATCACCACCACCATCACCACCATCACCACCACCAACTCCACCACCACCACCATCACCACCACCACCATCACCACCATCACCACCACCGCCATCACCACCGCCATCACCACCATCATCACCGCCATCATCACCGCCATCACCACCGCCATCACCACCGCCATCACCACCACCACCGCCATCACCACCATCATCACCACCACCACCACCACCATCACCACCATCACCACCACCACCACCACCATCATCATCACCACTACCACCACCACCACCATCACCACCACCATCACCACCACCATCATCACCACCACCACCACCACCATCACCACCACCATCACCACCATCACCACCGACACAGGGAAACCGCGGTGGAAGTATGACCAGGGCACACAGCACAATCCTTCCTGCGATCCTCCCGTAGGTCGACTCAGCCTTAAGTGACGACTGTATGAGCCGTTGTGGGGTGTGGAACACCATCAGCAGGAGGGGGGGAAACAAAGGCGGACGGGCGTGCGTGCGGTGTTGGTTCACAGTCAGAAGGAGGTAAATTCCCTCGTGTGCGGTGCCAGCCTTCCTTCAAATGTGCTCGCTAACAGGGCTTGTCGTTATACAGTCTACAAAGGGGATGTATTAACGTTCTAAAAATAATATTGAACGTTATTCAGCATCGTTTTATACGCCAATGCGATGGGAGTTGATTTTTTTGCACGGATAAATTACCCATATAAACGCTCACAATTACCCAGCACACCTTGCAATCAATCTCGTATATATTTATTTTGTATTGTGCCGTGTGAATGAGTGATCGAGGTACACGATTGCATTTCGTAATAGGCGTTGGCCGAGTTCGTCCAGATTAGCACCGATCCATATTTGTATCATCAATCTCAGAAATGTTAACATATCTACTCCTGCACGAATAACCCAGCCCATTTACAGGTAGTCCTCGTTTAAGCGCGGTAGATGCGTTCCTGAAAAGTGTCGCGTTACAAAGCAAAAAAACGCGTTAATTTAAATAAGGCAACGATAACATTTGACGATATACGATGGACTACTTTCTACTACGCACGCGCAGAGATTGTGCCTCCACGTCACGGCATCATTCTACGTGCTGTATCACTCCGCTCAGCCACGCAACTCAAGAAAGTAGTTCGTGATCGACCGCTCAAAAACAGCGTTACAACGGGCGCGTTGTGCGAAACGTGTTCCCGGATGGGAAGAACCGCGTTGTATCGAAAACGTAATTATGTAGAACGTATTTCGCACCCCACATAGCCAACCGCGCTAATCGAAAACGTGTTGTGTGAACACCACGCGTTAATCGAGGACTTGCCGTACGAGTGGACGTCCCTAGAATAGAAGATACGACGGCTCGGTGGTCACGGCGACACCGAGGAAGTGGCAGCCACACGGAAAGAGGGAAACCCGCCTGAGATGGTGCGATGGGAACGCTGGGGCTCGCTTGCCTTGTGCTCGATGGATTTTATTTTTTTAAATCCTTTATATTAAGTTCGCTTGCTTGCTTGCGCGCTTACGACCGTGCAAATCTTTCGGTCGTTTTTTAACCCACTTCCCGTGATCCAATCGAGCTGACATTTTGCACACAGACTCGTTGTGCGTGACAATTTATTTTCGTGAAATTTTTTTCTCCAAAATGTTACACTTTTTAGGAAAAAAACTAATTATATTTAATTACCAATTGCTTAATGGTGCCAGGCAATCATCTGACCCATAGGTGGCAGCCATATCAAGCCAGAGGACGAGAGGACTCTAGCCGCCACGCATATAAAGGATTTATAGTGAAAAACTTTGTTTTTACGGGTTAATTTTTTTACGTTGCACGGACGTCCGAGATGACGTAGACGGGATCGGCTCGTGTTCAGGACCGCGACAGAATATGGCGATGCGCTTGGGGAAGGAGGTTTTCATCCAGCAGTGGATGGATTATGGCTGCTGCTGCTGATGCTGCCGAGGATGATGATGCGAGATGGTGTCACACCTATTGTAAATTAGCCATGCGCCGTGCACGTGAGACTCAGACGCGTCCTTTACTACACCACGCTCTTACACAGATCGGGATGAACGCCGCTGCTGTGCGAACAGAGTGGATGTCCGGAATAAACACGTCCTCGTTCGAGACCCAAACATCATCATCATCATCATCATCGCAGGACCTCCTGGCTCTGACAGTCCTCCTCCTTCTCGAAGACAGCGGCCTGATCATCGACCGCATCACGACATCAGCGGGTTGTTGGGGGCATCTCCTTCACGAATGGAAAATTAAAGACGAGGCCACACGAGGGCGATTGTGGCCATGCAACCCAAACTATGGACCAGAGAGGAAACCCATAGAGACACATAGAGATACATAGAGACACATAGAGACTCAAATAGTATATAGAGATACATAGAGATACATAAAGATACATAGAGACACATAGAGACTCATATAGATATATAGATTTACATATAAACACAGAGATATATAGAGATGGGTGGGGAGGGTGGGGCTGGGTGGGGAGGGTGGGGAGGGGCTGGGTGAGGAGGGTGGAGAGGGGCTGAATAGGGAGGGTGGGGAGGGGCTGGATGGGGAGGGGCTGGGTGGGGTGGGAGGGGTGGGGCTGGGTGGGGAGGGTGGGGAGGGGCTGGGTGGGGGGTGGAAGCAGTGGGGCTGGGTGGGGAGGGGCTGGTCACCCCGTGGTGCCCTTATAAAACTCAACGTTTAACCTACTCACGCCGGCTTGTGCCCGCCCTCACAGTCGGGCATATTTGCTGAATACACCACGCCGCCGTTGACCCTGGCCATTGACCGAGCGACTCAACGTACCTACCAGCTCCCTCCACAGGAATGTGTTCTGACTTCGGCGAGAGTCGATTAAGAGGTGGCTTGAATCGATTGATGATTGAGATCTGGTAACACGTGGTTGCACGTACAGAATCGCCTCCAATTGATTCCCCTTTTTAAATCCTTTATATTAAGTTCGCTTGCTTGCTTGCGTGCTTGCTTGCTTGCTTACGACCGTGCAAATCTTTCGGTCGTTTTTTAACCCACTTCCCGTGATCCAATCGAGCTGACATTTTGCACACAGACTCGTTGTGCGAGACAATTAATGTTCGTGAAATTTTTTTTCCAAAATTTTACACTGTTTAGGGAAAACAAATTAAATATTTAATTACCAATTGCTTAATACTGGCAGACAATCATCTTACCCATAGGTGGCAGCCATCTCAAGCCAGAGGACGAGAGGACTCTAGCCGCCATGCATATAAAGGATTTAGAGTGAAAAACTTTGTTTTTACGGGTTATACTTATAATCAGTGGCGTTAGTAGCGACACGGCCAACTCGGTCGGTGCGCCAATCGACCAGGTGCGGCCCCGATGTTTGATTCGCATCTTTGCACGGCGGTCGCAACACAGGAGGTTCTTGATTATCGCGACTCCGATTGCCTCATCACATCGATACATTTAGACCGCGTCGTTCAGAACAAGTTGCTCGTCGTTCTATATGACACCGTTGTCGAAAATAAAACCTCGTGGTGCTTCTCAAGGTTGGCCACAACTCGTAGCGTTGGCCATCGGGGGAGGGGGGGGGCACCGGGGGGGGGCACCGGGGGGGGGGGGGGCACCGGGGGGGGGGGGTGGGGGGCTGGGGGGCTGGGTGGGGGTTGGGGGTCACCCCCCGCTCCATGCTCGTTACGCGACTGTTTTAATTATTTGTGTGCGCGCGCTAAGACGCAGGCCCGACATTAATGACATCTCCCCTTTATATTGGCGACACGCCAGGCACGCGTACGCAAGCATCCCCGGGCGTCAATCCACTGCTGGATTGCAGTGGATTGATATACACACGTGTAACACGTGTACACATTCACACACGTGTAACACGTGTACACATTCACACACGTGTAACACGTGTACACATTCACACACGTTTAACACGTGTACACACACACGTGTAACACGTGTACACACACACACACGTGTAACACGTGTACACACACACACACGTGTAACACGTGTACACACACACGTGTAACACGTGTACACACACACGTGTAACACGTGTACACACACACACACGTGTAACACGTGTACACACACACACGTGTAACACGTGTACACACACACACGTGTAACACGTGTACACACACACACGTGTAACACGTGTACACACACACACGTGTAACACGTGTACACACACACGTGTAACACGTGTACACACACACACACGTGTAACACGTGTACACACTCACACACGTGTAACACGTGTACACACTCACACACGTGGAACACGTGTACACACACACACACGTGTAACACGTGTACACACACACGTGTAACACGTGTACACACACACACACACGTGTACACACACACACACGTGTAACACGTGTACACACACACACACACGTGTAACACGTGTACACACACACACACACGTGTAACACGTGTACACACACACACACACACGTGTAACACGTGTACACACACACACACGTGTAACACGTGTACACACACACACGTGTACACACACACACGTGTACACACACACACGTGTAACACGTGTACACACACACACACGTGTAACACGTGTACACACACACACACGTGGAACACTGAGATGTCAATCTTAAATTTTAATCAGCGTCAACTGTTTAAGCGCGTCGGGTGGGGCGTGTTTAACAATCATCAGGCGCGTGCGGCGTGGAACGAATTCATTTGTATTTTAATTGGAGGTCTATTGGTAAACGCGGTATAGACGGAGCGTGGCGGTGGGTGTCGAGGACTGGCGTCTGGGAGGCCCTGGAAATACGACCTGCTAGGGCATCCAGATAGATCCAGAATAATACAAAACAAAAACATAAACTGAAGTGCGCAAAGAAGCGTGGAAATAAACACAGTGAGGGAGAGATGCACGCATGGAATTATCAGACGAGAGACGGAAACGGGTACCACGTGGATTGAGCGAAGAGGCGCGTGGGTTGACGACATCTGTCAACGTGTCAAGTAAGTGGGGCTTGGGGGGCAGGCCCCGTCACGCTCAACCACAAATTAACTCGTTTCACGCTGCACGCGCCCGATGATTGTTAAACGCGGCCCACGTGGCGCGCTCAGCAATAATTGACGACAATGGACGCTGGGCGAGAAAAATAATAATAATGATGATGATGGAGTGGCAGTCAAAGACGAAAGTCAACTATCATTGTTTTTTTTATTTTACCAGGCGAGGCCCACTGAGTTAGGTGCCTCTTTTTTTAGAAGCGAACTGACCACGAATGACATCTAGGCGAAGTGGCTAATCACCGCGTGGCAATGTACAGCAGCCAAATGCTCTAAACGCGTTGACGTTGATTCTAAATGTGGAGGTGGAAAAACCGGAGGACCTGGAGAAAAACCCACGCGACCACGGGGAGAGAGAGACACCGCAAGCTCCAAATATACAGCAGGTGTCAAGGGTGGGGATCGAACCCACGACCTCCTGTACACCAGGCGAGGTAGTTAACATCTCGCCACCGTGGTGATGATGAGAGAGAGAGACACACACAAACTCCAAATATACAGCAGCAGGTGTCAGGGGTGGGGATCGAACCCACGACCTCCTGTGTACCAGGCGAAGTAGTTAACATCTCGCCACCGCGATATTGAGAAAAAAATTCCTCCCGCGTGGAGATGGAGCGATGAAATCCTCTCGCGCGCAGCTGCTGCCGGACAAATCGTTACATCCCAGGATCGCGAGCCGGTTGACGACGACGATGACGATGGCCATACCGATGATGCTGTCGATTTTCAAACCCGTCCAGAGGCCAGGAGGCAGTACACTTAATACGCAGCACGGCACCGATCCGTGCGATGTACAGAGACCGTCGTGAGGATTTGGAATGGCGCGTGGAGGGATTAATAAAAAGAATCACGTGCATTTATTTCGTCGACAAATCCGACAGATATAAACCCGAGGTGTAAAATGAACGGTCGTTAACCACTGCGCCACCGCTCCCCACGTAAATACGAGCACAGACGAGCACCTATGAAGGCCAGAACGGCGCACGAGGGGGTGGGTGGCCAGCACCACGCCCGGCCGCCTTTGTCTCCCTAGTGGTGACGTTATTACACACCGCACCAGGCACTCATTTGAAGCTGAGTCGACGTAGGGGAGGCCCAAAACCGGTTCAGATAATTGTCACGGGTATCGGTCGTGAGCGAGGAATCGAACTCGGATCGCCGGGTTCGTAACGCAGCGCGCTACCCGCTACACTACCGCTCCCCACACAAAAAAACCATCACACGCACACACACACGCATACAACCCGTGATACGTGTAAACACTCCTAACTTACCTACATCCATTATCCTTACTGGCGCATTGGGATCTACGGATGAAATGCGAACCCTAGAAAAAAACGTAAATCATGAAAATAAACGTAAACACATTTACTAACATACGACACGTAATACATCGAGAGTATGCTGTACATCAAATGCACACGCGTACGCACATACGTACATAGATAAAAAGACAAAGATCCTCCGTGTAGCCTTAACGGACTGTTGGGGCAAGTGCTGTTAGCGAGCAGCATCTATGAAGGCCGGCACGGTACACGAGGGGGTGAGTGGCCGGCACCACGCCCGGCCGCCTTTGTCTCCCTCGTGGTGATGTTTACACCCCGCACTCGGTCCAGTACTCATTTGAGTCGAGATACACACACAAATACACAAACAACACAAATACAAACACATCATTTACAGAGTTTTCGACGATTGTTGACTGGGTGATTTTCGTGCGTTCGATCCCGACCCTGACGCCTGCTGTATATTTAGAGCTTGCATAGATTTGTCTTTCTCTCTCCACGTGTTTCGCGCGGATTTGTTTACGGACGGAATCTTTCGGCTTTCCCCCCTCCACGTTTAGAATCAACACCGCGCGTTCAGAGTATATTTGGCTGCTCGACATTTCCACGCGATGATGATGATGATGAGAAGCCCACTTCGTTTAGCGATCATTTGTGATCGCCAGGTCGTTTCTGACAAAGAGCTCTACACAGCTTAGTGATGCCTTACCAGGTTGAAAGAAATTTTTTTTTTAATCGTTTAAAGAGTTTCATAATTTTAATTTCCTAAACGCAATCTCGGTTATTCGCACAAATCGCCGGCTGCTTGATTAGGCGAAAAGGGGGAGACTGACTCACGCTTAGCCATGCGTACTTGTATGTAAACAAAGACAGAGGTCACCCACACAGCCTCGGCCGACTGTTGGGGCAAGTGCCGTGAGCGATCAGCCACCGTGGGAGATGCCAACACGACGCCCGCGTCTGGGGTGGTGTTCACTCATTTTTGATGGCGTTCACTCATTTTTAGGGCCGAGTCGACGTAGAGAAGGCACGAGACCGGCACGGACATCGCTCGACACTGACGTTAGCCGGGAATCAAACCAATGGGTTCCAATAGGCGCGCAGTGCGCTAACCACTGCGCCCACCGCTCCCCTGATTTAGGAAAAAAAGCGAGCGGAGCGGTAATTGAGTGCTTCATTCAATAGTAACAAGACTCGCATGCACAACACGTGTGTGTACACGCGTGTGTGATGTGTGTGATGTGTGTGATGTGTGTGATGCGTGTGTGTGTGCACGCGTGTGTCATGTGTGTGTGTGTACACGTGTGTGTGTGTACACGCGTGTGTGATGTGTGTGATGTGTGTGCAGTGTGTGTGTGTGCACGCGTGTGTGATGTGTGTGTGTGTACACGTGTGTGTGTGTACACGCGTGTGTGATGTGTGTGATGTGTGTGTGCAGTGTGTGTGCAGTGTGTGTGTACAAGCGTGTGTGATGTGTGTGCAGTGTGATGTGTGTGCAGTGTGTGTGTGCACGCGTGTGTGATGTGTGTGATGTGTGTGCAGTGTGTGTGTACACGCGTGTGCAGCGTGTGTACAGAGGTATGCTGAAATACACCGCAAGGTGCACCTAGCCTGGCACAAGCGTCGTGGCAACGTCACCGCCACTTAGTGACGAAAGGCGGTCGTTGTCGTACGGTCAAATATCTCAGGAGATGACACAAACAGCATGCCGAGACAAAGATAAAGATCCCCCGGATTGCCCGCACGGACTGTTGGGGCAAGTGCAGTTCGCGAGCTTCTACGCAGGCCGGCACGGCACACGAGGGGGTGGGTGGCCAGCACCACGCCCGGCCGCCTTTGTCTCCCCAGTGGCGATGTTGACACTCATTTAAGGCAGAGTCCACCTACATACAGTGACAAACATTTTTACGTACACACATACGTATATGTATATATATATAAACAAAATAACGACACATACCCCGTGTAGCCGTGTATATATATAAGATGTTGGGGCAAGTGCTGTTTGCGGGCACCTATTAAGGTCTACACGCCCACATCAGTGCCGAGCGATATAAACACACGTACACAGACACACATACACACACACGTACATAGACACACATACACACACACGTACAAAGACACAAACACGTACAAAGACACACATACACACACACGTACAAAGACACATACATACACGTACAAAGACGCACATACACACACAAACACACACATACACACACGTACAAAGACACATACACACACACGTACAAAGACACATACACACACGTACAAAGACACATACACACACATACAAAGACACACATATACACACGTACAAAGACACACATACACACACGTACAAAGACACATACATACATACACACACGTACAAAGACACACATACACACATGTACAAAGACACACACACACGTACAGAGACACATACACACACACGTACAAAGACACACACACGTACAAAGACACACACACACACGTACAAAGACACACACACACACGTTCAGAGACACATATACACACACACACACACGTACAGAGACACATACACACACACGTACAAAGACACATACACACACACGTACAAAGACACATACACACACACGTACAAAGACACATACACACGTACAAAGACACATACACACACACGTACAAAGACACACATACACACACGTACAAAGACAAATACACACACGTACACGTACAACGACACACACACACACACACGTACAACGACACACACACGTACAAAAACACACATACACACGCGTACAAAGACACATATATACACGCGTACAAAAACACACATACACACACGCGTACAAAGACACATACATACACACGTACAAAAACACACATACACACACGCGCACAAAGACACATACATACACACACGCACAAAGACACATACACACACACGCACAAAGACACACATACACACGTACAAAGACACACATACACACACACGAACAAAGACACACATACACACACACGTACAAAGACAGACACATATACACACAAAGACACACATATACACACGCACAAAGACACACATATACACACACACGCACAAAGACACACATACACACGCACAAATACACACATGCACACACGTACAAAGACACATACATACACACGTACAAAGACATACACACACACGTACAAAGACACACACACACGTACAAAGACACACACACGCACAAATACACCCATACACACACGTACAAAGACACACATATACACGTACAAAGACACATACACACACGTACAAAGACACATACACACACGTACAAAGACACATACACACACACACGTACAAAGACACACACACACGTACAAAGACATACATACACACACGTGCATATGCATGCGTGCATGCACACATTGTGCGTACACACAGAGACACATGCATACAACACACTGCAAACACACCACCACACAGACACACACAGTTATGTGTATGTATGTTGAGCTTCTTTTGTACCGTACGTAGCCAACCGCGCTAATCGGAGGTGCGGGACAAGGACAGGAAACTCCCGTCAACAAAAGCTGCTCGAAAAAAAATATTTTTTCAACGAAGATTTCTAAGTGTGTAGCTCCAACGGCTTCGCAAATATCGGAAGAAAAGAACGTTCCAGACGGCCGCAGAAGCGCATCTGAAAGCGCCGCGCGACGACTCGGTGGCCACCGCCGTCTTTGTCCGACGGTTCAGCCTCTGGAGCTCACGTGAGGGTGGTGTATAGCTCCCTGACGAGATCGACGTTAGTTGTGGTTCGTTTGAGCCAAGCGCTTTGTGCGTGCAAATCGGCAAAATAAAACTATTCTCGTAGATTGTGGGGGGCTGCTGATCACCCCCCCCCAGTCTGTTGGGGCAAGTGCTGTTAGCGAGTTGCAGCACCTATGAGGGTCGGCACTGCACACGAAGTTTGCCAAACACCGCAACCGACCGCCTTTGTCTCCCCCCCCCCACCGTACTGATGCTTAACGCAACGCACCGGCTGAGTCGACCTAGGGGGAGACCCAGCACCGGTTCAAATATAAAAAGCGCTGTCGGTGGGGTTCGTAACGCAGCACGCGCTAACCACTACGCCCACCGCTCCACGCGCACACAAAGTCGTAGCCCCCAACACGCAGTCGGGGCAAGTGCTGCGAGCGTGCAAGAGATCTTAACAACAACAACAACAGCAGCAACAGAACCAACCGGCACAACAACAACAACAACACTTTTGCCTTTGTAAAGAGATCAACTGGAACTTGTTTTACCTTGCCAGTTGCACTCTCGCATCCGCACGCAGCCTCCTTCGCGGGACTACACAACAACAGTCCGCAACTCGAGGATGCAATTTGTCTCCGCGTGTCTCCGCGTGTCTCCTCCTGTCTCGTCTCTATCCCCGACAGAAGTCTCCCCTGTCCACGCTCCTATTCGTTCTACCCCCCCCCCCCCCCCGGTTCGTGATGTCCCTGCTCCCTTTTGGAGTCTCCACTCTGCACGACGTCTCCCCGTGAACCCCCCTCTGCGGCGTATCTCTGGTTGGGTATCCCTGGGTACCTCTGGGTATCACCCCCGGTGTGTATACCCCCCGTGTGTATCCCTCCCGTGTGTATCTCCCGTGTGGCCCTGACGCAGACACGCACAGCCACGCTACCTCTCGCTCTGCGCCTTGCCTGCACACGCGGGCATCGCCTCGCTTTGGGATCGCACGCCCATTGGCTGATCCCTCGAACGCTGTCAAACACTACACATGGCTTTCTTGTTATTCCTCCTCCTCTCTCGCTCGCTCTCTCGCTCCCTCCCTCTCTCGTTGGCTTCACGTTTCTGTGTGTGCGTGTGTGGGGTTTTTTTCCATTCCGGTAGATTTGGGTGTGTGTTTGGCGCGCTCTGTGTGTGTCTCTGTGTGTGTGTCTGTGTGTGTGTCTCTGTGTGTGTGTCTCTGTGTGTGTGTGTCTGTGTGTGTGTCTCTGTGTGTGTGTCTCTGTGTGTGTCTGTGTGTGTGCCTATGTGTGTGTGTCTCTGTGTGTCTCTCTGTGTGTGTCTCTGTGTGTGTGTCTCTGTGTGCGTGTCTCTGTGTGTGTCTCTGTGTGTGTCTGTGTGTCTCTCTGTGTGTGTCTCTGTGTGTGTGTCTCTGTGTGTGTGTCTCTGTGTGCGTGTCTCTGTGTGTGTGTCTCTGTGTGTGTGTCTCTGTGTGTGTGTCTGTGTGTGTCTCTGTGTGTGTGTCTATGTGTGTGTGTCTCTGTGTGTGTCTCTCTGTGTGTGTCTGTGTGTCTCTCTGTGTGTGTCTCTGTGTTCGGCTCTGTGTGTGTCTGTGTGTTTCTCTGTGTGTCTGTGTGTCTCTGTGTGTGTGTGTCTCTGTGTGCGGCTCTGTGTGTGTGTCTCTGTGTTTGTGTCTATGTGTGTGTGTCTGTGTGTGTGTGTCTCTGTGTGTGTCTGTGTGTCTCTGTGAGTGTGTGTATCTCTGTGTGTGTGTGTCTCTGTGTGTGTGTCTCTGTATGTGTCTGTGTGTCTCTGTGTGTGTCTGTGTGTGTGTGTCTCTGTGTGTCTCTCTGTGTGTGTCTCTGTGTGTGTATGTCTCTGTGTGTGTCTCTGTGTGTGTCTCTGTGTGTCTCTGTGTGTGTCTCTGTGTGTGTGTCTATGTGTGTCTCTGTGTGTATACTGAGCGGGAGTGGTAGCGGTGAGCGCTACGCTGCAGCTACGAAGCCGGCGTTTCGCGAGTTCGATTCCCGCTCACGGCCAACACCGGCGACGATTATCCGAACCGATCCTGCGCCTCCCACGAGGTCGACTCAGCCTCAAATGTGTACCTGGCGCGGTGTGTAAACATCGCTACCCAGGGGAGACAAAGGCGGTCGGGCGTGGTTGGAGGCCACCCACCCCTCGTGTGCCGTGCTAACAGCACTTAACCCGACAGTTTTGAGGCTAGACGGGGGTTATTTGTATTTGTCTGTGTGTGTGTGTGTACACACAGCAGATCCACACAGGTATATACAAACACATGCACATGCACACAGATCGCACGCACATAGACGCTCTCCCAGAAACATACAGCAAAGGCAAAGACCCCCCGTGTAGCCTTGATAGACGTTTGGGGCAAGTGCTGTCAACGAGCAGCACCTACGAGGGGGTGGGTGGCCAGCAGCACGCTCGGCCGCCTTTGTCTCCCCGGTGGCGATGTTCACACACATCGCACCAGGTACTCGTTTGAGGCTGAGTGGACATAGGGGGAAACCCAGGACCGGTTCAGACAATCGCTACCGCTGGTGTTGATGGCCGTGAGCGGGAGTGGAACTCTGGGTCGTCGGGTCCGTAGCGTGGCGCGCTAACCATTGCGCCACCGCTCCCCATACGTATACATATGTAGTGCCGTACATTCATGAACGTAACGTACACGCTGCGCTGAATGCTGTGCCCGACAGCGCTCGTGTCGCGTTGATCTATCTACTGCTGGATGAAGGCCTCCTCTCCTCCCACGCCGTGTCGATCGTGAGCGTTGTTTGACCATACTTCACCACGCGGGTGCGTGTTTGTCGGGTGAAGGGGGTGTAACCCCGGCAATTGGTTCGACTATCACTCGCCACTGCCGTTAGCCGTGGCCGCGGAGGCGAGCTAACCGCTGCGCCACCGCTCCTTTACTAAAATAAAAAAACGTCTCAAAATAATAACTTCTATTATTAATAATTTATTGTATTAACGATTTATAATATTTGTCGTAATTCAGGGTCGCGACTTCACTGTTAAATCCATCTTAAATATATATAACAGCAGAAAAAATAACATCAGGCGCGGGAATTCCACATTCCCTCGGCGGGACACGTTCATCCACATCACCGCAACATCGCACAACGCGAATTGTGGGGTGCTCGTTTTTGTCTTTGTCCAGAGACAGTCCTTGACATTGAGATCGTGGGATGCCCAGAAACCCCCTTAAAGGCGGTGCGCGCAGAAGCGTTGGGGGGAGACGCGTGCGTGGGATCCATAATGACGCCGTTGCTGTTTTGGGTTTGATCGCCTCAATAAAACTGTGTCGTTGAACCCGCCACCACCCGACACAGCCAATTACTGGAGTCAAGTTCGTCGCGTAAACAGAACGTGCCAGTGAGTTACGACTTCAGCGCACCGGTTGTGAGCACCGCCACGTGTCGCTGGTGACGACAACAACAACAACAACAACGACAACAACAACAACGACAACCAGCTTCGTCAGGCGATAGCCAGAAGAGTGACCAAGTCGTCCTCCCGTTTCCGGTCTCAAATAGAGGAGTAAAGGTGACCTCATCACTGTGAGCCTATCAGCTGCAAAGGCCAGAGGGAGGGTTATGGTAGTCCTATAAGTTACAATGGATCACGTTAACCTGAGAATATGGTCGCGAAATTGATAATGATGATGATGATGATGATGAGACGTGTTGGTCGCGAAAGCGGACACGTGTTAAACGGGTATCGGATCGCGTGGATAAGAGAGCACGCGCGTGGGAATGACTGACATCGATTCCTGGCCGATGATCCAGAATTTCGCTGGGGTGGCAGCCAAGGATATGGAAGGCGAAGTCATTGGCCGTCCACTGACGTTGAGGAGGAGGTGGTGGAGGTGGAGGTGAAGGAGGAGGTGGTGGTGGAGAAGTTGGAGGAGGTGGTGAAGGTGGTGGTGGAGGAGGTGGAGGAGGAGGTGGTGGAGGAGGAGGTGAAGGAGGTGGTGGAGGTGGTGGTGGATGAGGTGGTGGAGGAGGTGGTGGTGGAGGTGGTGGAGGTGGTGGAGGAGGTGGTGGAGGAGAAGTTGGAGGAGGTGGTGAAGGTGGTGGTGGAGGAGGTGGTGGAGGAGGAGGTGAAGGAGGTGGTGGATGTGGTGGTGGAGGAGGTGGTGGAGGTGGTGGTGGAGGTGGTGGAGTTGGTGGAGTTGGTGGAGGAGAAGGTGGAGGAGGTGGTGGAGGTGGTGGTGGAGGAGGTGGAGGAGGAGGTGGTGGTGCAGGTGGTGGAGTTGGTGGAGTTGGTGGAGGAGAAGGTGGAGGAGGTGGTGGAGCAGGTGGTGGAGCAGGTGTTGGAGGTGGTGAAGGAGGTGGAGTGCTGAATCAACCCACGTGCAAGATGCTCGCTCGGTGGATGATGACTATGATTGATGATAATCGATGAAGATTGATGATGAAAATCGATGATGACGATGATTAGTAATACAATCTCGGGATCGTGAAATGGTAGCGGCGGCCCGGCGGGCTTGGGGGGGTGGGGGGATGCACTGAGCCAGCCGTGGATGGCCCATGATTCAGGTGGGTGGGGGGGAGTGTGGGGGGAGGGGAGTGTGGGTGGGGTGGAGCGTGGGTGGAGGGGAGCGTGGGTAGAGTGTGGGTGGGGGGGAGTGTGGGTGGGGGGGAGTGTGGGTGGGGGGGAGTGTGGGTGGAGGGGAGCGTGGGTAGAGTGTGGGCGGGAAGTAGTGTGGGTGGGGGGGAGTGTGGGGGGAGGGGGAGCGTGGGTGGGGGGGAGTGTGGGTGGAGTGGAGTGTGGGTGGGGGGGGAGCGTGGGTGGGGGGGGTGTGGGTGGAGGGGAGCGTGGGTGGGGGGGAGCGTGGGGGGAGGGGAGTGTGGGTAGAGTGTGGGCGGGAAGTAGTGTGGGTGGGGGGGAGTGTGGGGGGAGTGGAGTGTGGGTGGGGGGGAGTGTGGGTGGAGTGGAGTGTGGGTGGGGGGGAGCGTGGGTGGGGGGGGTGTGGGTGGAGGGGAGCGTGGGTGGGGGGGAGCGTGGGGGGAGGGGAGTGTGGGTGAGGGGGAGTGTGGGTGGAGGGGAGTGTGGGTGGAGGGGAGTGTGGGTGGCAAGGCGTGTGGGTGGTAGCTCAAAGTCTACCGCGCATCTGTCAGCAAGGTAATTGTGGCGTGTTCATTGCCTCCATTGTATTCTACAAGTGGCCCTTTAGAGGGGCATAAGCCGCTATTACAAGTGGCGGATAAAAAAATACAAAAAAAAACAGGGCCTTGTGAGAGAACGTGTCGGTTATTATGATTATTAGGAATTATTGTGTTATTATTATCATCATCATCATCATCTCGTTTCTTTATTTTCTTCCAATTAGTTTTGTTCGTCTTACTCTGCTGTGTCCAGCGCTGTGGTCAACAATGAGGCGAGGGGAATTGAACCTTCATCCATCCAGCAGTGGATCGCCTAGAGGGATGGACGTTATTGCATTCACGGTACGTGCATCATCCAGCAACGGACCGGGAGTCAAAGGGCTGTGCGAGAAACAAAACGCGTCCCCGATGTCAATGCTGCTATAGCGGTACACATCTAGACAAAGGTAAAACTCCCCCGTATAGTCTGAACAGACTGTTGGGGCAAGTGCAGTTAGCGAGCTCACGTGGGTGCCGACACGAGGGGTGGGTGGCCAGCACCACACCGCACCAGGTACTTATTTGAGGCCGAGTCGACCTAGTGGAGGCTCAAGACCAATTCAGACAATCGTCACTGGTGTTGGCCGTGAGCTCGAATCGAACCCGCGTGGCTGGGTTTGCAGCGTAGCAAGCGCGCTAACCGCTGCACCACCGCTCCCCCAGGTAGGCATCTAGACACGCAGATCACGAGACGCACCGCGCATTCAAATCCGCGGCATGCGAGAGCGTCTTGTGATCCAGGAGAATACGGTAACACACGACCAGGAGAGAGAGAGAGACAGTATGCGGCGGCGTATTCTTAGGTTTTTTCGGTAAAGTCACGTATGTAAAACATTAAAATGAATAAAAGTAAAATAAAAATCACGACGTTTCGGAGGCAACACAAGCTTCCGTCTTCAGGTGGAACCGTCACAGCCACGACAGCTGTATCAAGTAAATGAGAGATTGCAAGAGGTACCGGCGACGTTTGTGAAAGCACAGCGGCATGTGCGGGGGCAGTGCGATTCGTACGGACATCGTGTGTTGGGAACAACACTTCACCAGCTCTGCGAGTGCCAATTGTCAGCTTGGGGAGGGGCATTCATCCAGCGTGAATTCGCGAGTGACACGGCGTGCGCTTCTAAAAAATATACATTTAGAACATGGTCATCCGTAACACGTTGGTGGCGATTGAATACACGTGTCAATCCATTCACGCAGCGTATTGTCATGCATTTGTGGGTAACAAAAACATCGAGTGCGTCTTATAATGCAGACATTACGGTAGTTGTAATTCACACTGCCCTGTGTTATGCGTGTGTCTGTTGGACTTCTTTCGCACCGTACGTAGTAAACCGTGCTGTGTGTGTGTGTGGGGGGGGTAACTCACTGCGCTACGAACCCGCCCACCCGAGTTCGGGTCCGGTTCATGGCCAACATCGCCGACGATTATCTGAACCGGTCATGTGATTCTCCCTAGGTCGACTCAGCCTTAAATGCATTACCTCGCCTGGTATACAGGAGGTCGTGGGCTCGATCCAGCCCCTCACGATGCCTAATGCAGTGTATGTGGAGTTTGCGTGTCTCTCTCCCCGTGGTCGCGTGGATTTTTCTCCGGGTCCTCCGGGTTCCCCCCCCCCCCCCGCCACGTTTAGCATCAACATCATCACGCGTTGAGAGTGATTTTGGCTGCTATACATTTCCACACGATGATGATAATGATGATAAGCTCACTCCGTTGAGCTATCAGTTGTGATTGCCAGGCCGCTTCTGACAAAGAGCTGAATAGATCGGTGGGGGGGTTAGCTGCTAAAATATAAAAATAGATCGGTTTTTAGTGGTTTGTCGTAACCACCAGCAATTGGGTGACAAAGGCGGCCGGGCGTGGTGCTGGTCACCCACATAACCCCATCGTGGCGGCCTTCATAGGGCCGACTCGCTAACAGCACTTGCCCCAACAGTCCGCTAAAGGCTATACCGGTTATCTTTGTCTTTGCAGCGAAATAAGTATGATCATTGTGTACGATGCGTATGCAATAGAGCATAGATATACACACATATACATATACAACACAAGCAGCACATACAAAGATCGCCCGTATAGCCTGTTACGGACTGTCGGGGCAAGTGCTGTAAGCGAGCACCTATGAAGAAAGGCCAGCACCACGCCCGACCGCCTTTGTTTCCCTCGTGGCGATGTTTACACGTCGCAACCAGGTACGCATTTGAGGCTGAGTCGACCTACACAATATATAAACTGTACACAAACACACGTGCGTGCGGTGTATGGAACACACAAAGATCCCCCGTATAGCCTTAACAGACTGTAGGGGCAAGTGCTGTTAGCGAGCACCTATGAAGGCCGGAACGGCACACGAGGGGGTGGGTGGCCAGCACCACGCCCGACCGCCTTTGTCTCCCTAGTGGCAATGTTTACACACCGCACCAGGTACTCATTTGAGGTTGAGTCGACCTAGGGGAGGCCCGGGACCGTTTTAGATAATCGTCACTGGTGTTGGCCGTGAGCGGGAATCGAACCCGTGTCGCTGGGTTCATAGCGCAGCGCGCTAACCGCTGTGCCACCGCTCCCCACTATCGAACACACACACACACACGTATGCACACACAAGGACACATATTTACACACACACACACCCTGCACCAAATATGGAGGTACACATCTAGACAAATATAAAGCTCCCCCTGTATAGCCTGAACAGACTGTCGGGGCAAGTGCTGTACCAATGGATGCCGACACGGCACACGAGGGGGGTGGGTGGCCAACAACACGCCCGGCCGCCTTTGTCTCCCGAGTGGCGTTGTTTACACACCGCACCAGGTACTCATTTTAGGCTGAGTCGACCTAGTGGAGGTCCAGGACCTATTCGAATATTGGCCGCTGATGTTGGGTCACGAGCGGCAATCGAACGCGGACTCGGTAGCGCAGTGCGCCAACCGATGCGCCACCGCTCCACCAAACACACAAACAGACACACACATACATACACATACACACATAACACACACATAACACATAACACACACACATAACACATACATACATACACACACCTAACACATAACACACACATAACACATACACACACACCACACACATAACACACATAACACACACACATAACACACACACAACACGCACACACATAACACATACATAACACACATAACATACACAGAGACAACACACACAACACACATAACACACACACAGACAACACACACACATAACACACGCACAGACAACACACACATAACGCACACAACACACACATAACACACACACAGACAACACATATACAGACAACACATAACACACACACACATATAACACACACACACATAACACACACAGACAATACACACACACATAACACACACAGACAATACACACCCACAGATAACACATAATACACACACACATAACACACATAACACACACAGACAACACGCACACACATAACACACACAACACACACATAACACACGCACAGACAACACACACATAACACACACAACACACACATAACACACACACAGACAACACATATACAGACAACACATAACACACACACATATAACACACACACATAACATACACAGACAACACACACACACACATAACACACACAGACAATACACACCCTCAGATAACACATAACACACACACAGACAACACACACACACATAACACACACACTTCACACACACAGACAACACATAACACACACACAGACAACACACACAACACACACACACACTCTCTCGATGGCGTTCAGCTCTGTCGTGCAATGCGTGCGTAGATCGTCTGAGCGCGAGACGCGTGCACACGCAGTCCCCCCACGCCCATTGCCTTGCAGATTATCGAGACTGGAGCCGAGTAGATAAGCCGACGCTGTGTGTATATCTCCACCGCACCCAATCGCTGTCCCTCCGCGTAAACAAAAAAACAAACGTACATTTTACACATCTCATCAGCCACGCGGGTAGGGACCGGCTTAGACATTCAGTTTCTCATCAGCATCAGTAACAGCGCGAGTCGGATTCAAAACGATCGCGTCGATTTGACTCGGGAGGAAAATCTGCTCCCGTTTGATCGGTGAATGCCATTCGCCTCGAAGGGCCGCTCACGATGAATCGTGTAAAGAACGTGCACATGTCGAAAGATGATTTATGGATGATTGTGTGATGCGCCTAGGCTGCGTTATAGTCAATCTATCTCGGAATGCCTGCATATATATACACGTAAATATTTTATCATCGGTACGTAGCAACGGTATTCATATGTTCGTGTTATATTTGTATTTATATACGTCTATGTATATCGGTACCTAATGTGCCCATGTTTACGTGCATCTCCTTACGTTTGTATGCATAAATACATAATGTACACATACAGAGGGGAGCGGTGGCGCAGTGGTTAGCGCACTTCGTAACGAACCCGGGCTCCCGAGTTTAATTCCCGCTCTCGATCAGCAACAGTGGCGAATATTTGAACCGGTCCTGGGGCTCCTCTAGGTCGACTCAGCCTTAAATAAGTACCTGATGTTTAATCACAAAGGACTGGGAAGACAAAGGCGGCCGGGTGAGGTGCTTAGCCATCGCGTGTGTGTGTGCCGTGCCGGCCTTCATACGTTTTCTCGCTGAGAGCACTTGCCCCTAAAGTCAGTTAAGGCTATACGGGAGATCTTTGACTTTGTTACGTACAGTATAACAACAAAAGCCACCATACGCCACTAAGTGGCGATGATGTCACCACGACGCTTGTGCCAGGCTAGGTGCACTTTGAGGCCACGTGTATTGTTGACAAGAGATCACGGAACAGACCCCAGTGCCATGGGTTAACTAAGATAACTGGCAGATGTTACCACCTGTGCCCCCTTCTGTGCCAACTTGCTATATTTTATCTGCCCGGCGCTCCGCTCGTTGTTGTGAGCGTCGCTCCTCCGCCCTCCGTTGTTGCTGGAGGGCGACTGCCTCCAACTGCCCAGTAGCGTCCTTCACGAGCCTCCTCCACAGAGGCCGATCTTGACACCGCTGGTACCAGTCATCGGCAAGTCCACTCAGCTCAACATCCTCCTGTACCACATCACTCCATCTCTTCTCTAGCCCGTGCCCGTTTAGCCCCCTCTATCCCGCCAGGAACAGAAGCTGTTTAGTCATGCGGTGGCTGGGCATGCGGGCTACATGGCCCAGCCAACGCAGCCTCGCCAAGTCGGTAGGAGCTCACCGATGTGTCCACATTTGGACAGTCCACGTGAACAGTATATCTTGCAAGTGCCGCGCAGGGCGATTGAAACAGAGGACTACTTCACTCAGCAATACTGCCGTGGAATGTCTAAACATTAAATACAAAAAAATACAAATTGTAGGCTGCTGATGCTTTTGGGTTTCCCCCCTTCCAAACGCCATACGACACAGGAGGAATACGTAATAATTTGCTTGTAATTTTTGTTTCTCTCTCTCTCTCTTTGTGAGAATGCTGACTGATTTGGACCACCGTGTGCACCCAACACGCAACATGATCGAGCAGAGAGGGAGGGGAACGGAGACGTTCGCCTGGCAACGTTCAATGGACGTTGCAAGGCGAGTTGTGAGCGCCCCCATCCGCTGGCTCGCTTGTACTACACTGGTTAACACACTTTGTCTGGCATAAGGTATTCCAACGGTTCTTAAGGTAATTTTGGGGTGCTGATTCCAAATCTGGCGTCAGTTTTTGTCTATCACATCAGGTTTTTGAGATATCAAATATTGCATTTTCAATAAAAACTGCAGAAGAAAAATATTAAATAAATGTGGATATCTACATCAAATGATATTAAAAACACACTATCCTAAAAAAACAGCACCATGGTTTAACACTAAAGCAGTCACTGACTCGCAACAACTTGCAATCATAAGTGACAGAGTTAATTTCGGGTAAAATCAATGAAAATGGGGTATGCCGATAGCATAAAAATGAGATGTGATAGAGCAAATCTGAGATCAGATTTGGAATCGGCACCCTGGAATTAGTCTAGGCCAGAAATTTATTTTTTTTTTTCTTGACCAGCACTATTGGTAACGAGGTTGTCACCGATCTCAAACTATTACAACACATTTCATTTGTTTATTTTACCAGGTGAGGCCCCACCGCAGAGGTAGCAACCGGGTACCCGATACCCGTACCCTACCCGATACCCGGGTACCCGCTTGCGACCCTGGTGCGGCCGGGTACGGGTACGGGTAGACCGTGAGTCACTGGTGAGTCACCGTTTGTCACTCATTTCCCAACGTCTTGTCTCTTCTCACAATTCAAGTTCCTAGAATCAACCCACCCGCGCCTGCAACATGGCTTCATCCCAGAGGTCGCAATCAGGTACCCGATACCCGTACGGCTACCCGTTTGCGACCCTGGTGCGGCCGGGTACGGGTACGGAATCAAAACCCGTTTGCGACCTCTGCCTCACGGAGCTACTTAGCTCTGTTTTTTTTATCGGAAGCGACCCCGGCTATCCAAAATGATAGCTCAACGAAGTGGCTTGTCATCACGTGGACATTCATAGGCGCTCAAATACTCCAAACGCGTGATTCTAAACCGGAGGAGCCGGAGAAAATCCACGCGACCACGGAGAGAGAGACACGCAAACTCCAAATATACAGCAGCAGACGTCAGGGTCGGGATTGAACCCACGACCTCCTGTATACCAGGCGAGGTAGTTAACATCTCCTAGCCACCGTGATGATGATGAGAGAGAGACACGCAAACTCCAAAAATACAGCAGCAGGCGTCAGGGTCGGGATTGAACCCACGACCTCCTGTAGACCAGGCGAGGTAGTTAACATCTCCTAGCCACCGCTGGTGAACTGAATCGATGCTGGCGAACTGGCAGATGTTATCGGCAACGACTGACACTCTGTAATCACACAGAACCTCTGGCTCGTTTACAAATCATCAATTTTCTCGCTCAATAGTTTCTCGAACGCTGCTCGAGGCTGGCTTTGGAAGGATAAAAATTCAGTGGCGTAAGGCACTACCACGAGAGTGACAGGGTATGTATGTCTAGCCATCGACTCGCGCACTGCATCGCGTGCATTCGGATGCGCTTCTGTGGCCCGTCTGGAACGCTCTTCTTTCCGATATCAGGAAGCCAATGGAGCTACGCATTTTTTAATCATCTGGATTGGAAACGTTTATTTAGACACTGCCTTTTGTGTTTAGCTTGTTGTCCTTCCCCCGCACCTCCGATTAGTACGGTTGGCTACACACACACACACGGACAGTACACATGTGTGTATATATATATTAGTGGGGAGCGATAGTGTAGTGGTTACACGTGTGTGTGTATATATTAGTGGGGAGCGATAGTGTAGTGATTAGCGCGCTGCGCTACGAACCTGGCGACCCGAGTTCGATTCCCGTTTCCGGCCAACACCAGTGACGATGGTCTGAACCGGTCCTGGGCATCCTATAGGTCGACTCAGCCTAAAATGAGTACCTGGTGCGGTGTGTATACATCGCCACTCGGGAGACAAAGGCGGCTGGGCGTGGTTCTGGCCATCCACCCCCTCGTCTGCCGTGCCGGCCTTTCTCGGTGCTTCTCGCTAACAGCACTTGCCCCAACAGTCTGTTAAGGCTATACGGGGGATCTTTGTCTTTGTATATATTAGTCGATTTCCTTACGAACTCTACAATTATTTTCAGAAAAATCGAAACGTTCACAATTTTTGGACCCGCGCACAAATGACGAAGAGGACGGCTGATCAGTTTAACTCGCAAAAGGAGAGCAGATTGAGAATCATAATTCTACCGTGAAATGTCACCTCACAAAGTCTCGCGAATAGAAACACTCTACGAAGAGGGAGTGCTGACAACATCGATTCGTCAGCGAACGGAGCGAATTCGCCTGCCCCCCGCAGTGCGACGTGAATGCAATATTCGCCAGCTCTCGACGCACACCGATTAGCGGTAACTAGCGCAACTAGCATAACTAGTGTGAACTAGCATAACTAGCGTAGTAAACTAGGGGGGGGGCAGGAGGTGCCTGGGCCCTCACCCATGGTGGCCAAAGCTACTAGTCGGGGCCCCCTTGGCAACCACCGTGAGATTTGTTTTCGACGTCAGTGTAAAATAAGACGACAATTATTAAAAAAAGCGATTTACGTTTTTTCTTTGCGAAAAATTTTTCTTTTGAAAACAATTTGCTGTCGAGTGAGAGTAACGTGAGTAAAAATTGAACGTTCGATGCAGAACTTTGTTTATGGGATACGTTTCATTAGACACGTCGGAGCGCAGCTACAGCGTTAAATGTTCGAGACCGTGAGCGCAACGACGATGTGGTTAGGGCAAGCGGAGCCACGGTATAGCATAGCCCGGGGGCAACCGCGAGAGAAACATCAAATATTGAGCTGATAATGTCGTCACTACGCCACTACGCACACACGTGCAGTGAGCGTCCATTTTGTCTGATTTGTGACGTCACCGAGTTTAGCTTTCACGTGACCCGTGCTGTGTGTGGAGAGCGGCGGTTGGTTACGTAGCACTGCGATTAGAACCCGGACGACCTCGGCACGATTACAGCTCACGGCCAACATCACCGGCGGAGACATCCCAATGGGTTCTGCACCTCCTCATCGGCAGGTAAGTAGGCAGGTCGACTCAGCCTTAAGTGAGTGCCCTGTGCCACGTGTAGTATAATCGCCAGGTAGTGGGGGAGACAAAGGCGGCCGGGCGTGGGTCTGGCCACACTGCCACCCTGTTGGCCTTAATGATAGATGCTCGCTAACAGCGATAGCCCATAAGATTTTTTTTAGTTAGATCGCGTAAATATTAAAATGTGTCGTTAAACCCGCCACCACCCGAGACAGCCAACTCGTAAGGGTTGTCAGGTACACAGAACGTGCGATCTAACCACAAAAAAACAACTCTATGGATGATATTGGTCGCGAAAGCCTGCTACGTGTTAAGCGATAGCCAAACGTTCTGTAATGCGTGTTTGTCCGTCGATAGATAGTGTGTACGTGTTTTTTTGTATCAAACAGACGCCATGTTAATGATTGTGTGCGAGATAGAGGCACGTGACGCCACCTGCCATGGACCAATCAGCAGCCGCGGCCCTATCGCCGTCACGAACACCAGGATTGTGACGGTGACAAATCGAACGCTTAGGACACAGATTGTTTAAACGTGGTTTAGTGTCGCGCTGTACGCTGTATACCACTCCGGTGGCAGCGTGTGGAATAAAATGAGTCCAATT